>NW_027526257.1:7592158-7697158 GCF_048455015.1 Haemaphysalis longicornis | reverse complement strand
AAAAAACTATTTTAAATTTGCGATAACAACAGAGCCTTGTAGCTGACGAAGCCAAGCTGTTAATTTAGTTCCGATGTTTGAAGGTGAGCTTAGCTACTCTTGGGATATGACTCATTTGGTTAAACATAATCGCCAGCATCCTAGCAAACACGGATTTTGTCAGGATTTTCTTGCTCAACGCAGATTGTTGAGTTCACGCACGATTTGGTTCTTATAAGCTTACAGTGGTTGACTGTATATTCTTGCACTGCAAAAAAGGAAATGATAGTGTTCCATATCCCCTTCTGCGTAGTACATTTCGTCCTATGAACTGATTGAATCGGTTTTTGCATTATTATTACTATTGGCCCTATAACTTTGTTAAAAAGTACTGTGTAGTTTACCGGACTATAGCGAATGAACGTGATTCCGTATACCTGCAGCTTTATTCGAATTTAATAACATCCTGGTGTGCTGATTCAGAAAAGTTTTTGGATGTTAAACAGTGTGTTAACGTGGTACCTTTACAAGAAAACCTTCATTCCAATTGAATACGTATACCGTAAATTATGCTGCTGTGACAACGGCCGAGGAATATAAATACCTAGGAGTTTATTTAGGGAGTGGTTAGAGGTTAAATAGGCAGGTTCACACCATAAACGTTACGGCTGCCAATGCTTTTGTCTTTCTGAGACGAAATTTCAGTGAACCTCCATCTACCTGAAAATAACAACCGTATTTCACTCATGTGCGCTCAATCTTGGAGTACGCATGTGTTTTCGTGGATCCCTACACCAAAGAGCTGGTTGATACGCTCGAAAACATACAGAATATGTCAGTGCTATTCCTATTATGTAATTGTCACGCTCAACTTAGCATGAGAGAAATAAAAGTAAACTGAAATGGCAGGGCGTGAAAGATCACAGACGAAACCACAGGTTGAACTTCTTTCGTAATATCTATCATTCGAAAACTGAAGTAGAAGGGGAGAAGTATGTCCAAGCGCCATTCTACATATCGCAAAGTGGGACCGCTAGCTTAAAGCAAATTATTAACTTTCCTTTAAAAGTGGCGCCTTGCGCGATTCATTTTATTTTAAATCAATACTGCAGTGTAAATATCTTCCACCTATGATTGCATTAACTGTTTATATTGACGATTTTCAGCGCGCTTTGTAGAATTATTTTGTTATTTTGTCTCATATTTAATGCTTAGTATTATGTACCTACCTTCTGTAATGCATGCAAAGGCAAGCAGGCATCAAATAAATAAATAAATAAAACAATGAATAAATAAGTGAATATAAATAAATAGATAAATAATAAATAAATAAAACAATGAATAAATAAATGAACAAAAATAAATAAATAGACACATAGATAAATAAATAAATAAATAAATAAATAAATAAACTTCCAGAGACGCAAGTTTGCCTCCGACGGGTTGAGAACCCTACGGATTCAACCTTGACCAATAAAATATTTATTGCCCTATTTGTTGCAGTATGCAAGGTTTCCTGTATGCATGCTATCATTGCTATGTTATTGGTTTGAAACAAATTAGGTAACTCTAATTTTACGCGTTTCCTTGCGTGATCACAGAGGTATACAACTGCAGCCACCTGAAGCAGGGCGTCATTCGCAACGCGTCTAGAATTTTTTGAACGTAGTATGACATTAGAAGTAAATTAAGTTCTTTTGGACTATTAGGTGGTGTGGACCTATACTCATGAAAACAACATTAAAATAGATTGAAAATAAAAGTACCTGTTCGCTCCTTCTTAGGATCAGCCCTGCGCAAAATCATCAGAAAAGTTGATCGAGTAGAAATGTCTTTGCAAGAAAAATGGGCAAAAACTGGACATACTTTTTTTGTGAAGGAGTTATATTAAATGCTCCTGAGTGTTTTGTTGAGAACCAAAACGCTTCGTAAAGGCATTCACGCCGGTTTTATATACAGCAAAATTGGTCAAGCAACTGTTATAAAAATAGTTTATGTAGTCATAGCATGAAAGTGTTCCGGAATATTGCCCTAAAAGAAATTGGCTAAAAGCGGCGCAATTTATCTCTCTGAAATTCAACCCACTAAAGTATGCGCCCTCCGCCGCGCCCCCCCCCCCTCCTCTTTCCCCGTTTATTACAGGTAAGCCGCCCCACAGAGGATATCAGGACCTGGACAATACATCTATTCAAGCTCTACAAAAAACTGAATATTTTCTGTGTTGGGCAGTAAAAGAGGCACAGCAATTAAAGGAACGACAATTTGTGAGCACTGTTTAATAAATGAATTGTGCTGTCAACTGAGGCTGGTAATTAAGCAAGGCTGCGCTTAAAGCTTGCTGGCTGGTGGTTGCGCGCGAGCTCACTTTCATGTGGCTGCATTGGACCCAAAATGCTGGGTTTGAGCTGCTTCTGCACTGCGCGAATGAGTCATCTGCTTTCGCGACATGCATTGACCGGCCTCAGTACAGTTAACGTACTGTGGCTGAACTCCAATGCCCGTAGCACGGCCGTATTTCCGGTAGCTTTAGTTCGGCTGAAGTCCGACGACCGCATCTCGGCTGTAATCCGGCGGCCGTACTTCGGCCGTACACGGGTGGCTTTGGAATGGCCGGAGCCCTACGGCTGGAATCTGGCCGTATGACCGTAAGCCGGTCGACTGGCCGACGAACACTGGCCGTTGGACAGCCATGGGAGTACGGCCGTATACGGCCAAAAGGCCCACATTTGGACATGGGCCGAACAAGGCTTTCGGAAAACGGCCGGACTGAAAATCACCGGCCAAAGTACACCGGCCTGTTTTAGGCCGAACAGTCCTGCGCTGCCTGGGTACTTAGCACCCCAATCTGTAGGAGCATCTTCTGCAAAAGCATCCACCTAAAGGGGTACAAAACGGGTGCGTCATCCTCGGTTCACAGGTGCAGCAGGTGTGAGACCACATATTGCACAATATCACACACGATTATGGTATGAAACATTCGTGCTTTCCAAGCTCGGTTCTGTGAGACATTCCATTGAAGCTCAACATCAGCTGATAATTTCCTTGAACTTGTGTCACCGATTGTTAAAACATCAATTTAAAAAGTCAGGAGCCACATCTCAGTACAGTTATAACTTTAGAGGTAGTTGATTACCCAAAACTTCGTAAAAAACCAATTATATGTTCACTTTGCCGAACTGCAGTACACATCCTTCGAGATTCACTGCAGAGCATAACCATGCTGTGCAGTGAAAGCAATTAGGTGTGATACACTTCAACCACACAAAACTTCCTTGAACCTTAAAACCCTTGGCTTCTTAGTATTGCATCAAACTTCCAATCAAGGTAGCTACCTGCAATGTTTAGTGCCTTATTCTTGAGCTGAGCAGGAAGGTTCAATATGAAGGAAGACCAAATGCAAAATGTATAGTTTCCTCCGTACTGCGGCTCATAATCTACTTATAAAAGTTGGGTACCCAAGCCATTTATTTTCGTTTGCATTATTCTTTTTGCTTTACGGAAAAATATTCATATGGTACAGCACTTGCAAGGTTTGGTGGTATATGGAGTTTTATAAGCATACCTTTAGACTAAATGACCCCACATAGCAATAACAAGAACTGGAAACATCACAGAACAATGCATACAAGTTCCCTGGTGAAACCCATGGTTGAAATGTAATGCCATTGTTCAGAAAACATTATTTTATCATGAGGCTAGCTTGTACATGGTGCCTTGCATTATGTCCCTGCCGGTGGATGTGGAATCATTTGTCACTGTTGCAAATGAAAAGCCAACAGCCAGGGCCCATTAGTTTTGGCTAGTATTACGAGGTGCCTCACGGTAAGCATTCTACGTCGATAGACTTTTTCAGAGTTGACTAGAACTGAAATCAGCAAAAGATTATCTACAAAACATTCATTCTATCTGCAGCTTTAGGGTTTGCTAATTTCCATAGTTGGGTTTCTTCTGCCTTTCTTAACAACATTTTTCTTTTGATAAGAAGGTGCACAACCAAAAGCAAAAAGCTTTTCTGTAAACCTTTGGTAGCTATATAATTGTTACAAAATATTTTACTCTAAATATGGCAGCTTAAACTGAGAATATTTGCATTTAAAAACATTAAAATAGGTTTAAATTTATCATAAATTCTTAGCTGTTTTTACGCAAAACTGTACATGGGATATGAAGTGCACCACAAGGAGGGCTTTGGATTAGCTTTAGCAAATTTGGGACATTTAAGGTGCACTGAAATCTCTACACATGCGCTTTTTCACTTTCTGTGTCCACCAGGAAAATGGCTGCCAATTTAGACAGCGATTTTGAATAGTAGTTGACGTGCATTTTAAAATAATCACAAACATTATAGCCACAAAATTAATTTTTACAAGTTGTAGACATTGCCCGTTACACCAGACATTGGACTACACTGTCAAGAGCTTTGACATCTACAATGACGTCTACAAAGCAGGCTTATACTGGTAGAATGTTTCATACCATAATTACTGTGTGTTCAGAGCTCACGTGTGAAGTATGGATACTGCTGCTTCAGCAAGAACCGAGGATGAGCACCCTTCCTGGTTCTGAAAAAAAATAACAGAGGAAATGCCTTAAGCAGGATTCTGAAACGGGGTTGAATGAAACAAGAATGAACAAGAAATTCTTTCAAAACATGTAAAGCAATGCAAACAAATATTTATTTCAACTTATTTCTACAATAGACCACCTCATGAAGACTGGTGGTGGGGTATTGGCTCAAAAAAAAGCAGAGAGCATTTATACAAATGCTACAGGGAGCCTTCGCAGCCAACAATTGTTTGAACACACCTAAACTAATCACTGTTCAACAAACTCATAAAAAATGTTTGAATGCATAAAAAACCAGTGGTAAACACAGGAAACAGTTAAAACAGAATGACGGCACAAGTTTGTCCCGTCGTTCTCTTCTGTGTCCTGGTTTTCCTTTGGTTTTTCATCCATTCAAACATGTACCAGCTAGCCCAGTCCAGCGCCTTGGTATCATAAAAATATGGATAGTCAATCCTCACAGAAAGTTGAAAAAAAAAGAAAGTGTAAAGTAGGTGACAAAATTTTAAAACGACAGCAAATTGGTTGGCTTTTAATTTTAAATGATAATATACAAAATAATGGCATGAATGAAAGTGAGCAGCACGCGAAGTACCTTGTTGCTAACCCGACATTCCACTTTGAAGCAAAATGTCGGCTTTCAACACTACATAGGCTAAACATGCAATGAGGCATTCCTTTAGGCACACAAAATATACCATAATTGTTAAAAAAGCTACGAATTAGTTGAAAAAACCTGACCACGACAAATTGGAATTAGTGACTAGATACAGTTTCAGAAATACACAGCGACATCATATAAAAATATATGGTTCCCATACAAAGATTGATCATAACAAAAATTCAGGACATTTATCAGACTGGCATCAATGTGCAAAGAAGCTTAATGAAGGAAGACGGTCTTCACTAAAACATGTTAATATTGGGAGCTCATGTGCTTCCCTGCAAGTTGGGTGTGTAAACCCACTGACATCTTAACTAACCCGCCTGAATCATCACTTGATAGACATTGAGGAATTTTACGAATTGGTTTATTGTAGCCAGCTGTCTAGTTTATTTCCCTATTTTTCTTGGCATTTCGTGTCTAATTCTAAATTTGGTGACTAGATAGCTTTTACTATGGTCATGCACTGGTGACAACGAATATTTGATTTTACTTTTTAAAAATTTCAGTTTTGTTTTATTGCTCACCAGCCAACGATCTGAAATATCAGAGGCGCTTAAAACGTATGTTGGCATTTCTTTCCTGCAGTGTAGTGAAACTAATCATGACTTTTACCATAATTTGTTCACAAATCGTAATATGTGGAAAGTATTCAGCTTAATGAAAATGTCATTTAAGAAGCATGCACAATCAACAAGGCCTCAATGACTCTCATGACGTGGTCCACTTGTTTCTGTCACAAATAACCTGAGTGCAGACACATTCCACCGAAGACGAAGGTAACATGCCCTCTTGGGTGATGAATATTTAAAAAGCCTTACGAGTAAATTTGCTGCTGAGCACGTGAAATTGTGGCATTAAAACAAAAGATCCCTCTGCGCCATCTTTCACTTGGAGGAGCGCTTGACCACAAACTTTGAGAAGCTGGAAAATGCTCCATGAACCGCTCCAGCCAGCAGAAACGATGCAGGACACAAGTTGGTAGGCGGACCGTTGGCATCCTGCGATTGTGAAGATATTTCTGTTTAGTAGATGCTCTTCTTTTTGTACCACTGTTTATTTCACCTTTAACAAGCAGCTGAACTCCTTAACGTTCGCATAATAAAATGCTGCAATGCGGAACAGTTAGCAGGGTTACCTCAATTTTGCTTTTCTACGAATTAACACAATGTAGGTAATCCGCACACAACTACAATCAAACTACAATTTTCACCTACTTCACTGCTAACATCAGCGTTTGACTGCTCAAGCACAAATACAGGTTAGACATGTGAGCAATCTGCTAAACGTATCTTCACAAACTGAACAATCAGGCATCAGAAATCGGCAAGGAAGGAGGTGTCACGCTTAAATGGCACTTTTTTTGTTCAAAACATAAACAACACCTGGAAGCTTGAAGCGTGAGAGGGGGTCTTTCACGCTGACAATGTCAGAACATAGCTTGCTAGTGGGCACCTGCACGATGTGCACAATGTGTTTCTTGAAAATACGTGCGAAAGTTTGATTGATGTGTAGGACGAGAATTGCAGCACGTTTTGACACAGGCCTTGTGGACGCTTCTGCCTGCTAATGTCAATGTGGATTCTTGCTAGTCGCCCTCTTCGCTTCTTTCTTAATATAATGCTTTAGGCATTATATTCAGGACAACGACTGCATCAAAACGTGCAGCAATTACCTACGTCCCACACATCGGTGAAACTCTCGCACACATTTTCAAGACACGCAGTGCATACATTGTGCATGTGCCCACTAGCAAGCTGCGTTCTGACATTGTCAGCGTGAGAGAACCCCTCTCACGCTCCAAGCTTCCGGGTATTGTTTATTAGATTCCATGCGCTGAATGCAAATCAGTGTACATTGGCGAAACGGGCAATCTGCACAGAAGATTAATGCAGCACTGGAACGAAGTGAACAAAGGCCATGCAAAAACAAGTCCACTGGCAGAGCACCGTGAGAGGACGGGACACGTGGTCGACTGGAACAAGACAAAATTACTGACAACTGAGTGCAATCTATCTTCTCGATTACTGCTCGAGTCCCTCATTGTTCAGACGACGCCCAACATTATCAACATAATGGATGGCAATCTGCACCATATCTATGCAAACTCATTGCGCCGTGTAATGCCCAATATATAGCTTCGTTTTCCACGACACATGCTCACCGTGAACAAGCAACAAACCGTTAAATGGCTTTCGTGACTTGGTCAGTGACCTACGTTTCATCACTGCAATAATGCTTTTACCTGCCTACACGGCATTCCGTCAAACACTGGACTACACCACATGAGCCATTGGCGTTCTTAACCTGCACCAGAGTATATAACCTTTCACTACTGCTATGAGATAGACCCATAAACGCACTTCAATATGGCCTTTATATTTAGCTCTTGGAAACATTATGTATAATTTTACCTTTAAGTTGCACCTGCTACAGCAGCTGGTACTATACCAAAAACATGAAAAAAAACGGTGGTTTAACACGCCAAAGCTACACTTGGGATATGGGAAGCACTGTAGGGGAAGGCTTCGCATTAATTTTGACCATCTGGGTATTTTTGTGCGCATCGAAATCTCCAAACACGGGCGTCTTTACGTGTTGCCTCCATCTAAAAAGCGGCTACACCAAGCGGTATCTAACCGACATTCGCCTCCACAGCACACCACCCTAGCCACGGCAGTGGGTTAAACATATGAAATAAAGCGAGTTTTGAGTGCAAATGAAAATATTAATCACACGTCTTATTTTCCCAATCGATGTACCTTTTGAAATCCACCATGCAATCCCCCCTCCCCTACAGGCCTACCAAAACACCTTTCTCTCAAGAGGTAATCAGGCTGTTGTTAATGAAGTAAGTATTTACAATCCGAGACTTGCCACCGTTAAAGTCATGCACTTTGTTTTAGAGATAAGCGACATTAACCATTTGCAGCACCAGGAGTTAATTGTGTTAAGATCAGATTGAAAGCATTGACGGTAGTAGTTGAAAGAAATTGTGTGATAAATTACAACATCATCTGCAAATAGACCTACATGGGAGGATATGCAACATGGAAGATAGACCAAGCAACCTGCCTGGGGGGACAACAAAGTGGCACGGGCAAAAGAAGTATATAGTTATTAGAAGTAAACTGCATTTGAGAAGAATGAAAATCTTTTGCTCAAGTGAGGACATTAGGGTGAAGTTTGAGAAGTAGTCTGTGGTGTGCAATGCGATTGAATGCTTTAGAAAAATCGAGAAAAACTACCGCAGTTTGTAAGTATGTGTCAATGGATTAATGAATGTAGATCGTGAACAAATCCTGAAAGTTGTGTTTCTCAAGTAACCCTTGTGAAAACCGTGGTGATACTCGAATGTGATATTGTGATTTTATAAATAATTAGAGACCTGAGAGTGGATGAAATGTTGCCTGACCTTGCATATGGTGCTTGTTAGGGAATTTAATGGTGAAGTACCGTCTCCTGATTTAAAGACTGGTGCTACCTCGACTATATTCCAACCATTGAGATTAGTGCCTGTCATGAGAGACTGCGAAAAAAGCGCTGTCAGAATTCTACAGACTGCGGGATGTACTTTTCGGTATAGTATGATTATTACCAGTATGATCTGAAGTAGACCAGTTTGTATTGCAAGTTTAAAACCATATCAAAAGATCCTAAATGTTTGCTTGGCTTGTTTAAATACGAATACTTGCTTCAAAGTCAGTTCAATTTCTCTTCTTGCCCTTTAGTCGTCAGCCCCAGATTTTCTTCAATATCTCTGCTAAGCAATGACACGCTCCATACGCACAGCACTGCTTCATAAAAATGTTTCAAATAATCAGAGGCCACAGCACTGCTAACAGGTATACATCATGGCAAGTTCCACAACATGCAATAACTAACCTGAAAGTACATAATCGGTGGGTGCACCGATATGGCAGCAGTGCCTGGACCGATGTGTCGAGCAAATGCGCTGACTTCTGAACGGGTGGTCCAAGCGGCCAGATGATGGATGAATGACCATTCCTGGCGGCAAAGCGTACGGAGCACCAACGAAAGGCCAGGCAGTACTTGGGTACAGCAGGTGCAGTGTCGGTTGGCCAAGGGAGGCCCTCGCAAAGCCTTTGAAACTGGACTGGAAGGCAGCTGACCCAGGACAGCCAGCAGCAGCACCTGCAGGTGCATAATCTGTGAGTGTGCTGACACTTGTTGAAATACAAGAAGAGCACACACAAAGCACGAATGCTTACATCAAGTAGATTTTTAATCGTTTAAAGACAGTAACCTCCAAGGCACTAATAAGAACATTCCCGGTACACCCCAAGTGAAATTTAGGTCACAGTAAGAATGTATTTATTAGACCCGCAGGTACTGTGAGTGGGGTATGCATGATATATGCAAAGCTAGCTACTGAGCTAATTTGCATGGAACGCATGCTAGCAGCTCATCTGTATCCCTTGCTTTCAATCGGAACTGGTGTGTGATAGTTGAGGCTCCTCCATTTCAATGTCTGACTTGTATCTGCACGTTCAATTCTCCAATATAAATCGAGTTGAGTGAGTGCCTACAGCTTTCTTGTTAGTCTCTGTATGGCCTGCGGTTTTGCGAAAATGAGAACTTGCGAATTGGCTCAATTTTCTGCACTAATTTAAACAATACATATGCCTCTGATATCAAGCCCCAGACTTCCCGAGAGCTACTCTGACAGAATCGGCAGGCGCCTCGTATGCGTTGTGAAATCTCCCCCACTACCCCGAGACTATGCTAACTCCCTGCGAGGCCACATGCGCGCATTTCACTTTCAATTTGCACGTATGTGAATTCTATACCTCTATGAACTCTCAGACGGGCGTCGTCATATTCGTGCCGGACTCGTGAAGCTCGGCAACGTAAATTACCGCACTCGCTCGCTGGCGCGCGGCCCGAACTCTCTCACCGTTTCCGGCCCTTGCATACTATTTTCTCCACCTTGCACTTTGTAAATTCTCATGTTTAACTACACCTCGTGCGCCCTCATCTCTTGCCTGCTTTTCTTCCAGCACAACTCCGTCAGCACCCGGTCGACGCGTACGCTGTCGGGGCGCGTTGGCGAGCGAGTACGGCAATTTCCCTGTTGTCGAGCTTCACGAGAACAGCACACATATCGCGGCCCGAAGACCGCGAGGCGTACGGTCGCCGGTCTCGCGAGCGCAATAGCTGCGAAGCGCACTGCACGGAATTCGTGGGGGGGGGGGAGAGATTTCACAACACCTTCGAGATGCCAGCCACGGAATCACGTGTAGGCGTTTTCACATGCACTTCCAGGGAACCTCCTGTTCATGTTATTTCTTGGTATACCGCGGGTATTCACGAGGGAGGACTAATCACAGCGTTGTGCCACTCACGCGAAATTGCGACTGCGATCTGCAACCGCAAAGGCACTGTTTGAGAGACACACAAACAAACGCCCCGGTGTTAAAGAGCCTTGCGTGATGTGAAATTATTAGCAGCCGTGTACCATAGCGCGAGCATCGTAGCCAAGGTCTAGCTTCAGCGTAAATTGATGCTGACTTCTTGGGAAACGGTGGACTGGGCGCCAAACAAGTATACTAACTCACGTAGGCTCTCAGAGCAAACGAGATGGGGGTCTAGCGAATTACTGACCCATAAACACCAGAACTCGTTCCAACCAAATACAGAATAATAAAAAATGCGTACTTACCCGAGCAAAAACGATGTTTCCAACGTACAATTCTCCTTCACTGTCGTCTTCATCTCGCGGACACACGAACACGCTTTGTTCTGATGCAATGTCATCCACTTTTGACGCGCAGTATTTTATCCGGCGATGATCGTTCTTCCGGGGTCCCCATGTTCAACACACGCGTAGGTTGGAAGGGTAGACATCACCCATAAAGCTTCTATAACTATGATTTAAGCTTGAAATAGATAAAACAGATTAAATCACGCCACCAACCACTCGGCACAAAACGCCATGAAAAAACACACACAAAAGTGAGAGATACTTGCCAGACTTCAAATGCAGCACCTCTATGTTAGACGAAAATTGTGTTACTACTGTAATGTTGGTAATTATATTTCTGGTTTCAAAGTCTGAAATGTGTTTATAACTTAAATTTAAGGTTTTTAAACACAAAAAGTGAATACAGATAAAGTAATTGACATATATACTGATATTGTAAAGAGGTTTGACGTTTGTTTTGGTTTTGTTTTCACGGCGGGCTTCTCAAGAGAGAACGTGCGAGAAAACGAGCTACTTTGGGTTTAGGAAGAGGGCGGTAAATGTCGGCGTGATAGAAAGCAAGGAACAGGTGCTTACCCTGGTCGTTAAAAAAGGAGCTAATGAAACCCTCACGTAAAAAAAAAAAAAAAAAAAACACGTTCGACGAGGAATCGAACCATTGACCTACATAACGATAATCGGACGCGTTAACAAACAGCTATGTCGGCAGGCGGTGCTCAAGGCGCCTAAAACAACTCTATACTTACGTAAGTTGTCAACGAATATTGTCGCTTGTGTCTAGTCATCGCCTGCTTTAACGATGGTCTAGTTTATGCTGCATTTTTGAAATTCTGGCGGTCCTAACGCTTGTTTCTCACGCACCGGTCTTGCAGACGAGGCCGCATTGCTAGCGCTGCAAGCGATTGAGCCAAAGCTCCATTATTTGACTCAAGAAAAGCTATCGCAGTCAACCCGACCTTTTCTGCGCAAGCCACGGCAGCCACGAAATAAATGGAATGTGCCGTTAGAATTATGGCGTTGATAACGCTTGTTTGACCGGCACCGTCTTGCAGACAAGCAACGTCGCTCTAATACTACAAACGATGTCACTCCTGGCATGTCAGGCGCATCAAACCCATCGTGTAAAACGACTGCTAACAGTGCGAAAACCTCTGAGTTTGTAACAAGTGGGGATTTGCGGTGGCGGCGACGTAATAGGTACAGCAAGCAGGTAGGCAGAACAGCAGCGTAGGGTTACAACCTTTCCCCGAAAAAAAAACGGGCCTTCCGGGGGGGGGGGGAGGGGAGATTGTGTTGAAAAAAGACGCCATGTTTTTTAACATGCAGTGCCATTTATTGTAGTGTTTTCTTAGAGAGAAATCAACATAACGTTTGTACTGAAAGTGATTGAGAGCTTGGTTAATCGCTCTGCATGTGCTTCACTGAAAAGTAACAGCAATTGCTGACCGCGGCGGTAGAATTTCGTTATTTTGTTCTTCCCTTATGTCCCCCTCCATCTGAGGCAGCGCGCTCGCCCGCGTATTTTCTCTGCTCGCGTGCCTTTGCGCAGCTTGTCGACATAGGCGTGCGCAGAGTTCTCAATTTAAGGGGCAAAGTCTTACCGCTGCGCCCCCCCCCCCCCAGAGCAACTCCCGACCTCTTCTCACTGAAGGCCTTGCGGTGCGAATGCAGTGCAAAGAGGGATGGTTATAAAATTTTTATTTCAATGTGATGGAATTGCAACACACACAAAATATTTCTGAGCAGAAATTTTACTTTCATGTGTTACATCTCCAAGGCATGGGGAAATTTGGCGCCCCCTTCAGATGATTAGGGGGGGCAGCTGCCCCCCCTGCCCACCCTGTGCGCACGCCTATGCTTGTCGACACGTATTTATCGTCTTAGTTGTTGAATTGACGCTTATAAAACGCCAAAACTGGCATAATCACGGCACAAAAGCCAAAAAACCGGCTGATGGCGGCTGGTTTTAGATATGGACCGGCAACCGGCCCGCTGTTTAAAAAACCGGTCGGGCCAGTCCAAAACCAGGAAGGTGGCAACCCTACGGCAGCGATGAGCGAAAATGATTTTACACTACCGCCCCCGTCGGCCTGCGCAAAAAAGGAAGATAGAACCCCTGCATACACGCCCTCGAAGAAAGCTGTACAGCCGATTCAGTTTGTTGTGGACGAAGAGCAACCGAGGCTGCAGCCACAAACGATTGCGCTTGCCGTGGTATGAGCCAAAGCATATCTTCACATGGTTATGTTATCGTCCGTCTGACTGTTACTTACTGAAGGGAAAATTCAGAACACAAACGTTGACGTCTAGCGTGTATGCCAGACATAGACGCTGCTGTTTAGGCCCTAAAAACCACCTTCAGGGCGTCTGTCGGTTCTGTCTGATGGCGCGCTCGCGCCGCTGATTACGAACGAGGCGTCTGTTGGCGTTGACTTATCGTGTTGGCGAGCCGGTAAACGCCATCACGGTTAAACTCCCTGTTGGAAGACTACGCTGTTGGGACGATAGAGTGCCGACAGAGCTTCTTATTGGCCCCACAAACGCCATCAAGGTTAAACTCCCTGTTGGAAGACTAGGCTATTGGAACGATAGAGTGCCGACAGAACTTCGTATTGGCCCCACAGGCGTGCTGTGAGCCCAACAAGAAAGTCTTGTTGGAATTTTTGCCCGGGGCATAATAATACGGGAACAAATTCTTAGGTATATTCGATTTCGTTGAGAACACCGATGCCTCGCGTAAAAGTTTTATTTATAGGACTACAAGAGGCACTTTGTAGCCTTTCCTTCCCGTGCACCCAGACATCGAAACGAACCTTGTGATGCACTCGAAGCAGTAGATTAGTGCAGAGTGGAATTTAAACATTCAGCACGTTTTGTTCAATTTACGAACAGCAATTTTAGAGCCTTTCCCCTGGTCTATGTGGAGAGTTCATATTTATTCTCTCAACGGGCGGTGAAATAGTGCAATGTGCGGTTTAAACATTCAGCCTGTTTTTGTGCAATTTCTCTCAACGGGCGGTGAAATAGTGCAATGTGCGGTTTAAACATTCAGCCTGTTTTTGTGCAATTTTGCATGCTTGCATTCACACACCGTTCTTTTAGGCACCCTAACGATAAGGTGCCGTGGTAACACTCCAATCGAGAAGAAATACTTTTTAGCACCCCTTTAACGGTCGTAGCACCCTATGAAACTGTTGATTACACCCCTGAATTTTGGCACCCTCGAGGTGGGGTGCCCGAGCAATATTTGGGTGCTTGAAAGGTGCAAAAAGGTTGCAAAATGTTCAGTACACCCTCCTTGCACCTTAAAGGGTGTAAAAATGTTAAGATTTACACCCCTTAATATGTGGCACCCTCATGATTGGGTGCCGGAGCAATGTTTTAGTCCTTAAAAGGTGCAAAAAGGGTGCAAAACGTTGAGTGCACCCTTTTAGCACCTTTAAGGGTGTTAAAAAGTTTAGTGTGGAGATCACTTCGTGGGACGCAGCAGGTATGCCCCGTCACCCAGAAGAATGAAGTTCGCCGTGAGCACAAATTTTGCAATAGGGAGTCTCGTAATCTTCCGGCAAACGTTTTGGGCCGTTCGTCTTACTCAAAACAAATTTCTTTTCATCACGCCTGTTATCTATATATTATAAGTTTTCCTAAACAACTGCAATTTTCGGTAGTTTTGTTTCGTTTGGGTGGTTCGGCCCCTGGTATTCCACGTTTCAGTGGTCAGAGGTTTGGTCGTTTTTATACCGGTTTATGCTTCTTTTTTTAATATTTTTGGACACTCGTTAGGTTTTATCTGTGATTTGATGGGTCTCGGTTCGGAGTTTTTTTATGTTGAGGGGTGTGTACCTTTTAGGTTGGTTTCAACTGTCCTGTAGCTAGCCGAGTGAAGGCTAGCTTCTTTGCTTTTGTTTGCATGATTGTTTTTATTATTGTTTTTTCTTCAATTTGAGTTGCTATGCGAGTTGTACGCTGATTTTTCTGATTTGTTTACCAAAGACGCTTTCTATGTGCTTGAAGTAGGTTTACGCTGTCAAACGTGCGCCAGGCAGGCGGGGGCCCCTACGCGATATAATACTATGGTCCCTAGAATATGAGCACATATTTCTAGGGACCATAATAATACGTAGCCCCGCGGCTATACGCCTTGAGCGCGGCCTGTAGGGGCGCCTCTAAAATCCCCCTAGCGGCCCGTTTCAAAAGCAAGCGCGGGAGTCCCCGGCCCGCTCCCCCCTGTCGCCGTTGCTTTTGGGGCTCGTTCAAAACAGCGATTTACCGTTTGTCCACGTTCGAAATACCGAATATCATGAAGCAGGCACTCTGTTTGCAAGCGTGGTGTGTTCACGAAAGTATAAACGTTTATGACGCGATCTTAGTGAGATCTATATGAGCGCCGGGCGTGTGTCACAGGCCGGCGTCCCGAAGCTGGCATTTGCATGCAGCTGACTGCAATTCCGCTGCCCTGAAATTTAGTGGCAGTGTTTCCTCCGATGTTCATGTTGCGGCTATACACACTATGATGTAAATCGACTTTGTGCACTTACAAAATCCAGCGGAGCACTCATACCTGACAGCACGCAAGCTACGCCTGACAATATCACATATCAGATATTGATCATTACCATGGACAAGCCAATGCGGCATAAATTTTACAATCAATGTACCAAAGAAGAACGATGGATAATGCAAAATTACACTCCGGAGTCCGCACACGACGACAAATTTAATGTTGGGTCGTCTTGTTTCGAGGTGAGCGCTCGCAAAGGTTCATCTGTTACATTTATCATCCACGAGAAGCGCGCAGATGGGCTTATAGAGTAATCCGCGTCCGTGACCCAGCTCTTATTCGAAACGTCGCCATATGACACAGGGAGACTGCAGAATCTAGCATAAACCGAAATCAGAGGCCCTTATCAGATACGACACTCTTCCAACGAGCCCGTGTGTACAAGATTTCGGCGCTCGTTAAGGATATCCAGGTGGTCAAAATTAATCCGGAGCCCTCCACTACGGTGTACCTCATCGTCTCCGTTGCGTCGGCGCCTTAAACCCTGCAATCAATCAGTCAACTCTTCCACCGACACCTCGTATCGCTTGTGAACTGCCTAACCTGTATTCTTCAAAAAATGCGTCCGCCGAGTGATCCGCCGTTCGTTGAAGGCGAAAAACAAACGAAAGGTAAACACGCAGCTTGTGTGTGTGATTACTAAAACCTTCATTCGTTGATTTCGCTCCGCATTTGTAAACAACCATAGTTGAGCGTCCTGCTCCTCCAGCTCCCCCCCCCCCTCTTGTCTAGCGAAATATCAGTGCATTTCGCATCTAGTTGGTCTGGTGAATACTACCTTGCTCAAACAAAACGTCTTTAGCATTTCAGAAGCTGCACTCGGTTTTTTTTTTCATTCCCGTACGACTATTCTATTTATTCCTGACTTGCAGACCATCCATTTTCCAGTGGTTTCATTAACATATACCTTCGTTCTTACTATAAGCAGAGTCCTTCTGTGGGTACATATCTGACAATGCACAGCCTTAGAGTGTACTTAACATTTTCGCGTGGCTTATATTCCCATAAAAGGCACAAGTTTTTGTCAGCTATTGGGTTATCACATCTCCGAAACATATTTTTCTACGACGTACATATCCGAAGCAAAGCCGCATTTGTTGTCTGCGCTGCAAAACGAACCAACCTATTACAGTGCCAATATCAGGTCTAAACGGAGCGACAATAAATAGAATTCACTTATGCTGACGTGTTCGAAGGTGACAGCGGTGATATGCTGCTGCAGTCGGCGACGCCGGCAAGAGCGGCCAAGAAGAGCGCAGAACCGCCTCCCCGGGTAGCTCTTGTTTGCGTTAGAGCGCTCTACCAAGACGCAGCTGTTTTTTTAAGTGCCCTAAACGTGCAGTTAGCTTACAGACGTCACCATAACAAGTTGTTTAGTGCGCGGAAAGGCAAAGAGAAGCGAAACAGAACCAAAACACTGCATGACCACCTATCAGCCACGCAGCGCTATTCCCGCAAACGTCGCGGAGAAGCGGCGGCAGGCGGCGCAGCGATCGCGAATCTCGAGGCGTATACGTCTCGCCCTTCGTTACAGCAGGGGAATCCTGGGTTGCTCACAAAATCACCAGTTGATGCGCTGGTAGCCGCAAATATCGGCTGCTGTCATGGCCATGGTGGTTCCCGGTAGGTGGAGAACAAGGGGTGCCTTGGCCAGTTTCTGGTATACGTGCGCTTAGAGCTGGCTTTGTAGGAGCAGGGTGGCAATGCATGAAATGTACCGCGTATGACGCGAATGTGTCATACGCGGTACGTATACGTGCCGCGTGTATGTAGCCCATGCTATGTATGATGGCTCAGAAACCTTATTTTACGAAGCAGTGCGTGGCGGCAATGAAAGACGAGGAGCATCGCAATAACTACGCCCAGAAGAGACGTGCGGAACAAAATGTCCGCAGGCATCTTTGTCTCAAACCAGATAGATAGAACGTTACTACTATTTTATTCGTGCTACGTGGAAACTAGTGTCGGAGTAGGGAACACTGATAATAACACGGCACAAGCAGCAAGAAAGACTTTGCTTTACGCCAGTTCCCACATGCGGGAGGACAGCCAATTTTTCCGGATATTGTTTATTAGAACGTTTTTTGTGTTTCCTTGCTCCAGTAGCCACTCTTTCTTGTTTAGTATTGTAGGGGGACTTATTTCCGTATTTCTATGCGTTTTGCATGGTTCTTAAGTGTGACCACAAAATTGTTGGGCAGCATTTTTATAAACTCTGGCTTGTTGTATGCTACCGGCAAGTTTAGTTTCCTTCATTTTGTTAGTCTTGTCGTTATTCTAGCCAGAATACACAGGATTTGCATGTGAGTGCGATCTATTGGCAATCAGAACTAAACAACATACCATCAAATAACTGCCCTGCTGGTCTCGGCATGAATGGTTAAGGTTGTTTGTTGTTTCTTGTCTCGGCGTAAAATGACGATGTTTGAGGGAATGCATTTTCAAACCAGCGTTCGTAAAGCCACCGCGGGTTTTCCGAGAGAAAGCGCCCTTGGTAATACACAAGAAAGAAGCTGAGACCCGTGCGACAGAAGATGTCATACCGCACAGCATAGAAAGACAAAAACGAAGTGGTAAAACGTAGCAGTTGGTCTTATATTTATAATTTAAAGTTGAGAAATGGACGAAGCCACCTGTCGGCAGTTCGTAAACCAAAGAGCTGCAAACTTTTAGATAAAGCAACCAGCCTTCCGCGCTAATTGTAATTTCGCTTAGAGACGCGGCTCCCGGTCAGACTAATCATTAGGTTGGCAGGCAACGCAGATTTTGTACCATCTTTCTGCGGGGAATTTAACAGGCTGATAGCTAATTAAATGAAATGCGCTAAGCAAACAAGGACAAAGAAAGTGATGAATCGAAAATATATGTATTCGTCACAACGCGTGTTCCTTTATCCTCTTATGCCAAGCATCTTGCTTTTGTTCCTGCGGTCATGAATCAATTAACTAAGCAACTGGTATTGTTATTAGAGCGGTCATGTTTACGCTCCCGTTGTGGGGTAATAAATGCATATAATACTTAGAGGCAAATGGTGGTATTTGGTAATTAGCAGCTTGTTTTGAGTGAAAGACTTTAGGAATAGACCCCTTTCATAACTGCTACCTATGGCGGCGGGCGTTTGGTCAGTTTCGGTTTGCAATGGTTTCTGGGATAGAAATCGCCATGTTGCGGGCAGCCTGTTCGCAGTCTTTGCGGTAGCTCTGTGTCAGCGAACGTCAAGCATATTAATCCTCGCATTGTAACGTTATTTTCTAACAATCGGAAATCTTGTGCCTCATCATGAGCGTCCCCACGACGGGATGGACGAGCGATTTGAATCGCCTCCCGCGCCTGTCACGTACCGACCTGACCCGCTAGGTGTCGGTCTCGGGCACACAGAAGAGCGCTGGCGCAGCTACAAGTTGGTCGCAGAAAGCTATGTTGTGGCGTCGACAGTATGTGCCAACTACGACAATGAAATGTGAGTAGCGTTTCGGGCCTGATTACAAGCGTCAAGACAAGCAATGTGTTGTGTACGCGCCGTCGAACTATGGCTCTTATTCACTTGCGCGTACGTACATTGTGAAAACATTTCGGTCCCGCTGCCTTGTCCCCGTTTCATTACGGATCGCAGCCTTAGCTTGATGCTACAGTGTGCTCGACATGTGAGAAAAAAGTTAGCGACGACAGGCAGTTGCTCTGTTCGCGTTGGCGTAGCACTTCGGCAACCGCCGTTGTTTAGGAGATAACAAATTAGCTTAAACACAGTTGAAAGTTGGGCGAGTTGGTGATACATTCCGGGTATAAGCGCGAAGAAGACGACACGTAGAAAGGAACACACCGGACGGCGAGCTTATAGCAACTAATGGGGCGCTAGTAACGCACTACGGGCTACTTGCAGCTGAATCTACTAGCGCCAGTTGCTAGTAGCGCGCCGTCCTGTGTGTTCCTTTCTACGTGTCGTGTTTTTCGCGTTTATTCTCTCATATGAGCACTGTTTGGCAAATGCAGTTCCGCCACCGGAGAATCGTGATTTGGTGTTGATCATCACGGCTCATGGTGCAGTCAATCCGCTGCGTGCCGCGATTGGGAGGTGCGATACTACAGTGACCTAAGCCCGTGCTTTTACGTGTTACTGCCTACTGTCACAAGAAGTAGTAGACTCCACCTGCCGCTGAATTGCCTGTGTATCTATTTACTTTGAATATTTCCAGATGCGACGCTGAAAGCATCTCTTGTCGGCGGCCCTGTCCTTCCTGCGTGCGTCCGTTTTATTGTCCGCACCGCTGCGCCCCTCCTTCTCTCACCGTGATAGCGCCCCCTCTCCCCCAACATCTGTGGCGCGCGCAGTGCGGCGCGCTATCTCACTCCGCCGGTGGGCGGCGCTGCGCGCGGCGCAAGCGCGCTGTGCGCATGTGCAGCGCCCTCTCTCTCCGCGGTCTCCTCTCCTTCGGGGGCGCTGCGCATTAAGCGAAGCGCCGCGCTCCGGCCGGTCTCTCAGTCGACGGTCGTTCGCGCTACGCTTGCTATCTCTCTCTCACATTACCCGACGATTGCTCACGCAATTCGAGAAATCGACCCAACGAAAACGCACAGTGGAACCCCCTTCAGCGTCGCATCACACCAGGGTTCCCGCGAGGGGAGGTGGGTGTAATGTTTTCCTAGAATATTTTATAGGTGCATAATGCGTGTTATGGTACTAGAATTTGTTCAGCAGTTAAATGTAGGGCACTCCCTTCTGCAGTGCAAAGAGGGATGGACCGACACCTTGCACCAGATAACCCAAACCTTGTTGGGTGACTCTTGTATGCTACCATAACAGCCTAACACAAATGTACGCTTTAAGGGACAAGCGTCACAAAAAATTTAACTTAGAGGGAACAACAAGCTGTGTGGCTGACAGCAACAAGCGAAAAAATTATTACACTGCTGGCAATGCCTTTTGTCGTCACTCGTCTCTTCCGCTCGCTTGTGGGCTGTTTCTGGCCAACAAAAAGCAAGTTGTGGCGATTGCCCGTTGCCTGCCACAGTCGCCACCCCCAGCAGTGTGTATAATTTTATTCTTTTGTTGCCAATTTTCTTTGCAGAAATGGCAAGTTCCTGCTCGAAGCTCGGTGCTACCGCAGCCAGAAAAAAAACAGAGCCTCCATACGTTGTGAAAGCCCCTGTGAATGAAGTCGCCCAGGTGGGTGATGGTTTATGTGAATGCCCTGCTGGCAAGGTATTTTGCAGCCACCTTCAAGCTGCTTTCAATGTATTCATCCTCCTTCAACAGAAGCGATACTCCGAGGCCCCAGAACACCTTTCGTGTACAGATATGCCGCAGCGCTGGAGAACGCCAAGGGGCGAAGCCATCACAGGGTGCAGTGTGCAAGATTTGGACTATTGGAGAGACGGTGAAGGCGGCCAGGACATGCCTTTGTTGTACCGTTTGGACTCAAGTATGGCATCAGAGCGAAGTGCGGAGCAGAAACAGTAGGCAGTTACAAACTTGCGGACGGCCTGCGAGCCTTAGGCGGAGACAGCTTTAGTGAAGATGCTGGCAGCTGTAAATCGTGCGGGAGTCTACACCGCGAAATGCGGTGATGTTCTGGTTGGCTCTCCCTTGTCATACCAGCAACCACTTGTCCCCTTCGGCTTCGATGCGCTGCTGTGGGCGGAGTTGGAGGTGCCTGTCCAGTTCAAGCCGGGGGAGCCTGCTGATGGTCTGAGGCCATTCTACGGCAGCAACATCTGGGCAATACCGTCTGGACTTGGTACAAAAGAAGACATTCTAAAGGTTCGCTGTTTTTCGCTGGATGGCATGCCACCCCTTGAACATACTTATTAGTGATTGCTCTTGCATGTCAACAGGCTGCCACGACCGCATTCATGTTTCTACGGTGAAAACAATAATATACGTGGAGGCTTTTGCCAGAAAAATTTGCAGACAGGTCTTATCTACCCTAGTCATATATAGCCGTCTTTGACCTGTTTTTTTCTCTCAAATTGAAGGGTGAATCTATACTCGCACTGGACCCATACATTGGTTTATAAGGTACTTATATCCAAACCATTGATTATGAGCATAGCCCGATGCTTCACCTACATTGCCGTGTTGGGCTTCGTGTGGAACATTTTGCTGAAAGGTGCAACATATTTTGTCGGACGAAAGTGAGGGGCATACTCAGTTCAAGTTCAGCTATGTACAGGAATACAATTTAAGCACTGTACTTCTTGTTGGTCACCACCTTCCTAATCTTCCATTTTTTCGTTCGTTAGCGCTGTAGTGTTGGGAATTTGTTTGTGTAAGCTCTTCCAGTCTGCGAAAAAATCTGTTGTGCATTAGGCAATAACCAAGGTAAAAAATCTATGAACCAGAAACTCGTAACTTGAACAGAAGCCCAAGGGCTAAGACATGCTGGAGGTATTTTTTCTGGTAGTGTGCTCTTTTAACCTTATGTGATATTAAGCTTGTTTCAAAAAATAACACCGACACCTTGTCAAGCACAAGCTTTGGAGAGAGCCACCCTAAGGCAGCGAGAGAGCAGTACCTGGCGTAAGGCAAGGTATTACTGTCTGACAGTAGAAAGACGGGGCAATTGGTCGGCTCACATCGTCGAAGGATTTGTCTCACGTCCCTGCTCTTAGGTGAGAGTGTCATATTTTTGAAAAATCATGCAAACAGTATTCGAAAGATTTACTGGACAGAATGAATACCACAGGCTACAAAAATCAGACAAGGCAACGAGTAAAACGATCGGTTCGTTTTTCCAATACTATTGGTTCTCACGACACTAGGGAGAGAGATGTAACAGGTTGTAGTGGGGTCTCTAGGAGTGGGGGATATGAAAACAGGCCAGGTTCCGCCTCAGGCAGCTAGTGAATAAAAAAGTAATACTCTATTGCCAACATGAGGCCATTTCCAAAAGAGCTCGTTCCTCTTACCAAACCAGCCCCGTAAGGCTGAGCACAAGACCCAAAGTAGCCCCACAAAATTGTGTGACGTGATAAAAATGTTTCAGGAAGGTAGTTAGGCAGTCGCCACTGCTCCACAAGGTTTTTTGGATATCTCCATTACTAGTTCAATGTTTTCGACAAAAGTGTGTCGTTAGAACAAAGCATACTATCTAATTAACCAAACTTGTGATTTGCTTTCATGACCCATTTATTCCCAATTCACGTTTTTTCTTTAGTATAACCTGTTACTGACACTAAACGTGCATTTTCAGTATGAAGTAGATGGGGGACCTTCTCTTCAGTTAACTGTTTGCGGTAGGAAAGTGATATCTCAGACAGCAGGTCTGAAGCAGCATCAGATAACAGGCTTTAATGATATTATTGATGCACATGAGGCAGTCCAATATACATGAATTATTTTGCCATTGGGCTTTATAAACTGAATATCATCAGTAAAAACCCTCCATTTTATTTTTAAAATGAATAAATAATTTCTGAGCCCTCTTTTAGGCAGGGCATCACGAACGAGGGGAAGGCACTGTAACGCTTCGAGGCTGTTTTGAAGAAAAGATGCTTAACAGGTTGCCTTCGAAGTGCAAGGCTGTTTGTCGACCCCCAGTGCCCCTGGCTCGGTGCATCTCCGGATGCTGTTTTTTTTGACCCACTGTAAGACCCAGCGGGGGGGGGGGGGTGTTGAAATCGATTGTCCCTACATCTGGAAGAATGCGGACGTGCCTGAGCTGCTTTCTGCTGACACTTGTGTTGTTTTTTATGCTAGTCACCATTTACACCTGAAAGAAGACCAGCCGTATTTTGCTCAGGTAGTTGGCCAGATGGGCGTGACGCAGTTGACCTGGGCTGATTTTGTCTTTTATGGGGAGAACTTCTTAGCGGTTCAAAGGCTTAGGTTTGATGAGGAAGCCTCGCAGAACATGAAGAAACGACTCGACGTCTTTTATTTTAATACACTGCTGCCATATCTTGCAAGGAAGCTCTCACACTAACGTATTTTTCCTCAAGCAATCGAATGCCCTACTGTGGAAGAATTCATGAAATGACCGTTGAACAGTGCCAGATTAAGAAATTATGGGGCCCGGCGCTACCTGCCTCTTTGGGGCCTATTGAGTTAATCGGGGGGGCCCTCATGACGATGATGACGATAATGATGACTGGATTGAGACGTTGAAATCTTCGAATACCACATGTTGCGCTCAATGATCAAGGGAAAAAATATGGATAATTGTAATGATTTCCGGAAACTGATTTCTTAGTTTTCTCGGTAATATTATTTGACGGTAATTACCTGGTGTGCACATGAGTATGGTTTCTTGGCCAGTTCATCACAATTTCACAATAATTGAAATATCGCATTGACACGCATGACATGCCAAAAAACATGGGAGACTTTTCTTCGAAATAAACACTTTGCGCCTTGTTATAACAAAAAATGTCAAAAGAATTGTTAAAATTCAAGAAACCTCGTGTAGTCGCAGCCTTTCAACATCGAAAGAGCCATACGAATCATGTACATTGACATCGCTTTTATATTAACCTTTACATTCAATAAATCAGCTACGGCTGGTTACCAGGGGCCAGGTGGCGAAGGCAGCATGTGGAATCCTGTGAAGCGGAATCCACTCTCATCCAGCGCGTTTAGCGCTGACATGCTGTGCAATTAAAGTTGTTCCTCCTCCTCCAATACATTTAACAAAAGCAATCACGTCTGACTCAATCTCTTGTAACAAAATGGGAACAAAGAACGACTTCCTTTACACTGTACATTGGTAGAAAATGATACAGTCTAGCACGAAGATAAAACATGAACAAGAAAAAACTTTAAAACGGCCCGTTACAGCTTATCGCACTCGCAAATTCACATATTGGTTCATCGAGAGAAATACCTTTCATTAGTTCCCTTACGATCAACATGATGGCTAAAGACTTCAATTCTTCTTGCAGATAGTTTAGCGTGAGCAGTTCTAAATAAAAAGTTTTTAAAAATAAGTGTTCGGTATCACAGCTTGTTGTGAAAATAGATAACCTTAGAACAATAGAAACTTTACAATAAACATATTTTTTCTTACTGTATATTTTTAAGCCGACCACCCCCACTTCTGTCTTGGAAACTGCCATTCTCTAGGCAGTAAAAAAATCGTCGAGATCACACTGATTCACTTCCAAAACCAACTACATTGAGTGACAAGGTTGTGATCACTATGAGCGTCTTTGTCAAGCGCTATACTTCGAAATTTCTGCCGGAGACTGTGTACGCAGATTTTCAAGCCAGTAAGCCTGTGTTCAAGTTGTCAATTACTAGATTTAATGTCCCTTGGGTTTAAAAAGTACCGAACGTTCTGCGGAAATAAGTAAATTATGCTCACTCCTGAACACCTCTTTGCGCCGAAACGTCCGTGTAACACAAAGACTGAACCGAAACGGCCGCAACTGAAAAGAGCGTAGCAGGGCTCGGAGCTTCTTTTATTGGGTTCATTGACACCATGAAGCTGTTTTCAAAGCTTTAACCAGCGAAGCTGTTTAGCAATTCGTGGATTCAGGTGTTTCAACAAAGTCAGTATACCAGTGTAACGAAAAGAAATCACTATCCCCGTCAGGATTCGGGTCTGTGTCTCATAGATCAACGGAGATAGTCGTCGTACCCACTTGGCTATGACCGTAAATTAGTTACCTGAGATTGAAATGGCTTACTCACTCGGTTCTGGCTGTGGGGCGAGGAATTACGCCACCTGCTTTGAAAGACAAAAACGTGATAAGGTACTCGTTGCATATTCGAAAGCCTACTTTAAGATATCGGGTTCAGTTCGATTGTTTAAGTCTGATCATGGACCTAAACCATTTTATGGTTCTGAAGGTTGCGTTCAGCCTCGCTACTTGCAGGTCTTACACATTAGTGTGAGCTTCTTTGATATTTTTTAGTACGGGAAGCTTTCTGTGAAACGTATGAGCAAAATAAAATGCATTGAAATGAACGCTGGTGCTCTCTAGCACGAGGTTTGGGGCTGCAACGGCTCCACACTACACGTCACGAATTAGCATCTGCGTGGAATTAAGGTTAAGGACCCGGCCGTCGGATTTCTATCCAATCGCTGGGATCTCAATTGAGCCCCTCAACAAAACATGCTCATCGACATTTCCTTTCACAAATAGTCGAGCGTGGTGCGGATACAGGGGGCCCTGGAAACTGTGGGGCCCGGGGCTGCAGTCCCCATAGCCCCCACCTTAATCTGGCACTGCCCTTGATCTCACTTGCCCCTTCATTGTTCTTGCTTCTTTACGATGTCTTTATTTCTGGTTCACACACAATGCTGTATTTTATCTGCATGTCCATTGTGTTCTAGAAATCATGTGCCTCCAATAGAATTCTTTGAAAAGCGTAGTTCTACATGCACACTGCTCTCTCGTGTATCAGATTGTCGTTTTTTTCAATGTGTTAACGCATGTTTCTGCCTACCATGTTTTTCCTGGTGTGGCGGTGTTGGTCATCTTATCTGTGTGGTTTGGTTTTTATGGGGAGAACTTTGACGGTTCAAAGGATTAGGTTTGATGAGGAAGCCTGGCAAAACATGAAGCAACAACTAGACGCTTTTTTTAAAACTGTTGCTATATTCCGCAAGGAACTGGGAGCACAAATGTATGTAAATGTTGCTCCGTTCCTCAAACAATCACAAGTTGGAATTCCCTGCCTTAGTGTACAGTACTTGCCCAACTGTGGAGGCATTCATAAAATACTCTAGACTCAACTTTCCCTATGACTATTCTTGCTTCAAGCAATTTTCAATGCTCCGTGCACCAAACTATTTCGTTTGTGTTCGTTGCGCTGTAGAAATCTGGTGTTCACAATAGCATGCTCTAAAGAACGTAGTTCTTAGCACAGGCTCTTTTTCATGTCTATCAGATTGCCATTTCTGCGAAGTGTAAATGCATACTTTTGTGTAGGTTTTTTTTATGGCAATGTTGGTCATCTCGCTGTGCTCCTCAAACATCAAAAATGTCTTGGTCAAATGTTCTACACTGGTGCACTAAAATGTGTTGCCCATATCTTTATCCATATGTCTGCGCTTTTGTTTTGTGTTTTCTTCCATTTTTCTATTTCCACAAAGAGTTTTTTTAACAAAATATTGTTATGTGTTTTGCATTACTTTTGTGCTTGTTCTTTATGTACACAGTAAACTATAGCTCCCTTGTTACGTTCGATTTGTACTCCTATCCTGCCTAAGGCCTGGCACTCAGGCTGGCAGTATCAGTAAATGAGTCTTGCATCGTGCAAACCCATCTCGTGACACTATACACGCATTCTTACAATCATGCCTTTATTTCATTCCAGTTCCTTGAATATTGGTGTCTGGAAGTTGCTCAGCAAAGTAGGACCAAGGACCAATAGGATCAAGAGAACAGTAGGACCAAGAGAAAGGGAAATAACCTTATAAAAAATATGGCATGCCTTTATGCGCTGAATTCTCCTCTCTACATGAATACGCAAGGATGCAATGTCTGCCTCTCACACACCTCTGCTTGAGTAAACTGCTCCTTGTTAAGAAATGGTGGAAGGTTAAGCCCAACGCCTTTCTTCTCCAGAAGATCCTTGATCTTGAAGCCCTTGTTTGCCATCACTGTGTCTCCATCCGTAAACTCTCGTTCTAGGAAGCCACTTTTTATGACTGTTAATGAAATGGGCCGGATCACACGAAACGGAGGGAACGCTCTTAGTGCGGATGAGGAAGTGACATTGTATTTACAGACTGGACAGCACAGAGGGTTGAAGCAATGACAAAGGGAATTCACAAAGCGTTATTGGGAAACTCAGGTAATAAAACAGCCCACGCGGCCCGCCCCAGCGCCCGCAACTACAAAGTCCCCGCACCGTCCCCGCGTAAACGTCCCGGGGCAGGAAACGCTCACATCGGTTGTATGGGACGCGGGTGCCGACGTCGCCCTCGTAGCGGTGTCCGCGTCGTTGAGGTTGGCTGCCCAGGTTCCGTAGCCAGAAGACTTTCCGCCGGGTCCGCTGACGGCCTTGCTCCCGCCTCGAGCCCGGTCACGCGCTGTTCGGAACGCCGGAGCCCGGTCGACGGTGGCCCGTGCTGGCGACGATGTCCCGGGCCTTGGCGGCGACGGCCGGAACCGTAGCGGAGAATGGCGACGGCCTTGCCTCACTGTGGCACGTAGACCAGACGTCTCGCCCTGAGGTCGCACAGAGCCGTGCCCCGTTCGGTCCGCCTCGTTCCCTGGCTGGGGTCTCGCTCTATGCGCCCGTGCCTCCTTCACCTCTTCTTCTTCCAACTCATCAGCAGGCGCTTGGCCTTGAGCTTCGGCCTTTTTTCCGCGTAGAATGTGGCGTCATTCCCCTTCGCGGGTATGTTCCATCACATTACCCCCCGCTTAAGAAAGTTGTTCGGGGAACAACTATTCTACAGTCCTAAGCAGAGTCCAAAACAGTCCAACATACACAAAAACATTGTCCTCACAAAAATTGTATCCTACGGAAGCATGCAAGTGGCTAAGGCACGTAAAAAGAAGATAATACGGTAAGCTCCTACAGTAGGAGAGCTCGTGACAAAATCAGCGAAAAATATTTTGGTACAATGGCAAGCTGCAGTGCAAAACTGTGGACAAGCTTAGCCGATTGTAGGTATTGTCAAAATATGTTATTCCTGCTCTTTTGTTTTAGTAAGAGCATGGGAGACAGGTTCCAAAGGATTGTCCCTACGGTGGCCTACACGAGAGGCGCCAAGGTTGGTGTCCGATGCTTGGGTTCCCGGTGGAGACAAGTCGTTTAGTCCTGTAAGGTGTTGGGAGAGCTTTTGCTTGAGGGTGTTGAATGCGGCCTCCTGAGTCTCATCCCAAGAAAGCCAGTTTGTCTCTGTTGTATCCATCAGGTCAGTTAGAGGCTCGGCAATGGCAGCGTAATTCGGATTGAACTTCCGGTAGCACCCAGTCAAGTTGAGAAAGCACTGCAGGGCTTTTTTTTGTAGTTGGTCTTCTAAACTCAAGGATCTTCTGTAAGGTCCGTGGACTAGGTAGGTTCGAGCCACTTATGCCGTGGCTTAGGGAAGACCCATTCGTTTCCACGAAGTCGCACTTTCCTTGCTTGTACCCAGCAACGCGATGAGATATTCCATGTTGTGGTATTCCAACCCTGCCCGTACATGTTTTCTTGCAACCGTCGCATGACCTGACGAAGCGTTTGACGTCTCCGCGCAGACCCGGCCAGTAAAACTCGTCTAAGATGCGGTAGACGGTTTTTCGTAAGCCTTGATGAATTGCGCCGAATCCTTCGTGTGCAAGTCGAAGGATAGGTTCCCTTTTGGACTTGGGCACAACGACCTGTGTGAGTCTTCTACCCGTTGAAAGGTGGAAGTGACGATGTAAGACGTCGCTGGTCTTGACGAAACGGTAGCTCCCGCCTTTCCCTGATGAGACTGTTTGCCCAATCTTGCGGAAACAGCTCCCTAGCGAAGGATCGCTTTGCTGCTCTTGGGCGAGCTGTCTTCTTTCGATCTCGGTGGTCGGAATCACAAGCGCTTTCCCGTGCTTAATGTTCGATGGGGTAGCCTGTGCGACGGCCGACACCAAAACATTCTTGCTAGGATACACAAGCTCCTTGGTGATATTCTTCACCAGGTTAAGTGAACGTCCATCGGGGCGTTTCCAGTGCGGATCCGGGTTGCCCACCGCTCTGACACCTGGAAGGTTCCCGAGGACAAGATCGTAAATCGGCCGCTCCAAACAGGATACGGTGATTTCACCTACCAAGTACGGAGTGTCGACATGGATCCTCGCCTGGGCTAATTGCTTCATGGAGCCGTCTATAAGCGATACACGGGTTGTTCGTCCGGATAAACAATCGTCTTCAACCAAATCTCTCCGAACAATAGCAGTATTGCTCCCGGTATCCCGAAGCACCGTAGCAGGTTTCCCTTGAACGCGGCCTTCGACGACAGGCATACCGTTCACTTGGAACGCGTCCTTTCCAGCGGCTTGACCGCGGTTGTGGGCGGACGGTTACGCATTCCCGCCGGACGCACCCTGCTGGATGCACACCGGACGATTTGGAGAGGCCATGGTCAGTGCGCAAGCAGCAAACTGCTCTTCACCGTCCGACCAAGGTCGGCAGTCCCCTGTTTTGTGTCCGACACGTACACAGGTGCTGCACTTCCGTGGATCCTTTTCCGTGCTGCGGCAGTCCGAAGCGCGATGGCCCGGCCGGTTGCACAAGAAGCACTTGGGAGGTCGCTTCTTCTGCGCGTCTTGCGCATTCTTCTGCGGTTGATCTGCGTCATCTGGGCCTTTCCCAAGATTTGGGAGGTTTTGCGCCTCCAGAAACCGGTCGGTGTAATCTGCCAAGTTATCCAGAGTTTTTCACTGGCGCTCTTTTAAAAAGACTACGAGCTTCGGATGGCAACAGCGGAGGAACTGCTCCGCAATGATGTGATCGCGGAGACCCTCAAATGTTTTTGGTATCCCGGTCATTTCAATCCAATGATCGAAATAACCGGATATCCTAGCTGCTAGCTGCCTCCCGGTTTCGCCATTCTCAGCTCGTGCTTTGCGAAACTTGTCCTGATAGCCTTGGGCAGTAAACTTAAACCGTTGCAGCAGAGCGTTCTTGACTTTCGCATAGTCCAACGACTCTGTTGCAGTCATCCGGCCGATAACTGAAAGTGCCTCCCCAGACAAACACATACTAATGGCGACAGCCCATTTGTCTTGGGGCCAACCCTGACCCGTTGCTACGCGCTCGAACCTTTGCATATAGGCGTGCAAATCGTCTCGCCTCTCATCGAACAAGGGTAGCAACTTCTGTGGGTTGATCACAAGCGTGTTGGGGCCGCGCTACTCTCTCCAGTAACTGCTGGAGTGTTTTGCGCCCCTTCCTGGATGCGCAGCCTAAGTTGGAGGAGTGCCACTCTCTTTCGTCAGCTTCCTTTTTCCTTTCCGCTGCTTCTCTAAGGGCTTCTCTCTCGGCTGCCCTCTGAGCCCTCTCATCCGCACGCTTGCTTTCAATCCACTCCCGAAGTTCGGGTCCCGTCAAGCCTAACTGTGACCCTATTGCCATTAACTTTTCCAAATCCATCTTCAAACTGTCAGATCACTCGTCCGCACACAGCGTTCAACCAATTTCCGCAGATGTTAATGATAGGATCCTGGCAGGCTCGCACTTTTGTTAATGAAATGGGCCGGATCACACGAAACGGAGGGAACGCTCTTAGTGCGGATGAGGAAGTGACATTGTATTTACAGACTGGACAGCACAGAGGGTTGAAGCAATGACAAAGGGAATTCACAAAGCGTTATGGGGAAACTCAGGTAATAAAACAGCCCACGCGGCCCGCCCCAGCGCCCGCAACTACAAAGTCCGCGCACCGTCCCCGCGTAAACGTCCCGGGGCAGGAAACGCTCACATCGGTTGTATGGGACGCGGGTGCCGACGTCGCCCTCGTAGCGGTGTCCGCGTCGTTGAGGTTGGCTGCCCAGGTTCCGTAGCCAGAAGACTTTCCGCCGGGTCCGCTGACGGCCTTGCTCCCGCCTCGAGCCCGGTCACGCGCTGTTCGGAACGCCGGAGCCCGGTCGACGGTGGCCCGTGCTGGCGAAGATGTCCCGGGCCTTGGCGGCGACGGCCGGAACCGTAGCGGAGAATGGCGACGGCCTTGCCTCACTGTGGCACGTAGACCCGACGTCTCGCCCTGAGGTCGCACAGAGCCGTGCCCCGTTCGGTCCACCTCGTTCCCTGGCTGGGGTCTCGCTCTCTGCGCCCGTGCCTCCTTCACCTCTTCTTCTTCCAACTCATCAGCAGGTGCTTGGCCTTGAGCTTCGGCCTTTTTTTCCGCGTAGAATGTGGCGTCATTCCCCTTCGCGGTTATGTTCCATCACAATGACCAGCTCTCTGTTAGATGCAGACCCCATGTACAGAACAGAGACCAAGCCAACCACCCCGTTCGGTGAAATTGCTGTTAGTCCTTTAAATGTGTTTGTCGACCTATAGTTCGAATATGTTCCAGACTGGAGAACCAAAGAGCTTGGCACTTCATAGCTAACATCTGTCGCATCAATAATTGCACCTGTACTTGTGTATTTCTTCTCGAAGGCTTCGGGCTTTGTTCAGTCTACAACGAATGCTCCATCAGCCTAATGTAGAGCGAGTTAATCTAGGTTGCGAAAATTCTTGACACGGTGCTTGTAGAAATGTCGAAGATATGAGCCAAGTGCATGTAAAAAGCCCAGCTCGCAGCTTGACAAGCGTCAAAAAGAACTTTTCGGTTTAAAGCTTGTGTGGAGGGCCTCTTCCTTCCGTATATGCATGGTCCAAGGAGGTAGATGCTGTCACTTTCTGCCCCTACCTACTCCAGCAGTTGCTTGAAATGGCCATAGCTGTGCTCTCCAGTGTAAAACTGCATCTTCTCGTCACCGTCTACAAAATGCTCTACACGAAACTACCTCATATGCTTGGTAGCCTGTGACAACTTGCTCTCCAGCTCCCTTCAAACAGCATGCGCATTTGTGAGCTCTTCGTTCCTACACAGGAGGCAGACAACTTGTTCTTTTGATCTTTCGAGGTCCCTCTCTGCCTTCCTGACACTTTTGCTTCTTTAGTTCAACACTTGCTGCAGGTCATCATTTGCTTTCCTAAGCGCATCACTGGAATTTCTGAGAACACCGACCTGGTTATGTAGCTCGGCAAGTTATAAATTCTTTTCTGCCAGTTCTTGCTCCAATTTTGTCATGGCGGTACTGCAAGCACAGCAACTTCCGGCTTGTGAGTCGTCTGTGCTTACAGGAACAACACTGCTTTCCGCTGCAGTGCCTGAAAGTGCCATCCTATCTTGGTCGGGCAACATTCTGTCGGAGTAAGCAACATCTGTGCTGTCTTGTTGCATGGGCAGTGTCTGCAGAGGCTGTTATTTGGGAGAAGATCGGTGTATAACTTTCTTTAAGGCGGGACAATTGATGGAACAGCATTTTTTTCCTTAAGTATCTTCGTCCACTTGCCACATTAGGGACAAAGTCGCTTTCTATCAAGTGCCTTGAACACACCTGGGTTGTCTGCTCAATGCTCAAGAAGGTGCCAGGGTCTCTCTTGATGGCGATAATCCACTGTCTCAGAACTCTCTTGATTACAGGGAATTGCTGAAATGTGACCTGGTGGGAACGTTTTTTAAAGATTACGAAGGTGCAACTGTAACGGCTAGGCACACGGTAAAACATTGTCATAGGATAAGGGATGACCGCAGATGAATATTGACAAGCAAGCACATTTCTTAAAAGCCGATGTTCACATTTTACAGCCCGATTGATTGATTTTGGGTTTAACGCGCCGACGCAACGCAGGCGATGAGGCGCACCGGAGTGGAGGGCTAAAAAAATGGCAGAATGCTCACTCCTGAACACTTCTTTGCGCGGAAACGTCCGTGGACAGAAACGTCCGTCTAACAAAAAGACTGAACCGAAACGTCCGCAACTGAAAAGAGCGTAGCAGGGCTTGGGGCTTCTTTTATTGGGTTCACTGACACCGTGAAGTTGTTTTCAAAGCTTTAAACAGCGAAGCTGTTTAGCAATTCGTGGATTCCGGAGGTTCAACGAAGTCAGTATAACACTGTAACGAAAAGAAATTACTGGCCCCGTCAGGATCCGTGTCTGTGTCTCATAGATCAACGGAGATAGTCGTCGTACCCACTTGGCTATGACCGTAAATTAGTTACCTGAGATTGAAATGAATTACTCACTCGGTTCTGGCTGTGGGGCGAGGAATTACGCCACCTGCTTTGATAGACAAAAACGTGATAAGGTACATGTTGCATCTTCGAAAGCCTACTCTAAGATTTCGGGTTTCGTTCGTTCGTTTAAGTCCGATCATGGACTCCACTCCAGTGGCCTAAAAAAATGGAGGCCTAAAAAAATGGCAGAATTTGTTCGATTGTGCAGAAATGTTACAAGATGGTGACTCTATATGGGCAGGGCGATCTTGTTTTGCGCATGTTAAACATTTTTTCCATGGGTCACAAACACGGTGTGATGAGGTGCCAGTAAACATCACTGTAAACATTATAAACATGTAAACAACCGTAAACATCACTGCTCGTACTCTTTCCAGGAAGAAATATTAATAGGGCATAGAGTTGTCTGTCAGCACAGTGCGTGGTGCAAGCACTCTGCCAAAACAAGCTACAGAAGATGCTTTTCTATCGAGTATTCTTAAAGGGACACTGAAGTGAATCTCTCAAGTTCCCGGTTTTGCTTTCACTGCGTGGACTGGCTCAAATTACCACGCTTTTCGTCCGGTTGACAAGTCGGTAATTATTTTATAAAGCGCGAAAGAAGTAAAGCTGCCATGCGCGTTCTGCGGCGGCTGCACCAACTAGAGGCAGTGACGACGGCGGGGGATACACTTGATTGGACGATGTTCCAAGTTAGCCTTCAAAAAAGTTTTAAAAAACATTCATTCAAAAAACTTGCTTGACATCCGACGGCATCGTCAGATGGGCATTCTCGATATCTCAGTAATTGTCGTACTGCACTTCTGCCGTGTGGTTGGCTGTAAAATGTTTAAGATAAGCCTCCCAGTACGGCTTGAAATCGTAGCAATCACTAGCCGAGGCCTACGCAGTAGATGAACGCCCTCCGCGTCACCGCAGACGCTCAAATGCCACGCGTTTTTCCCCATATTTGGAGTGTGCCTCACTCATGCCTGTATCATAAAAAGCGTGTTCGCACCAGGCCAAGGGCCTGTTGATTCTGGCCTGTGCTCCCTGCCGCAAGCAGCCCGTGCTTATGGCAACAGCACGCCAACTACAACTCCCTAGCGCGTCAGTGTCATCCTGCGCGCGTTCGGTGAACTAGTTCGTGGAGCACTGAACGTTACGGCCCAAAAATGTGAACTCAGTATTGAAAGCATCGGATGAAAACGAAAAAGTCAATTTACAAAAAAACAAAACCAAGTACCCTCGATGATTCCAACTTGTGACTTGAAAAATAACGTACATAGCGGTACAGACTACTCCCCCACCGGCCACCGCTGTCAGGCCCGGAAATATAAGGTATATAATATATAACCAGTTTAAGCTTTTATTTAGTTTTAGCATTTCAAGCTGCTTAGGCGATACTTGTTGTATAGCGCTCGTGCAGTAAGCGTCCCCCAAATTCCCACAATATCTGACGTCTAGCCATAGCATTCCTTAGACTGAAAAGCGTTCGCCCATGTGTGGTCTTCTGCTGACCACTGTGCTTGTTCTCCCAGCGTAAAAAAAATTCTTCGTGCTCCCTTGTTTCACGCTGTACGGTAAAAGTGTGAGTTGATTTCATTTCCTTTGTACCTATATTGACTTGACTGACTCTTCTACCGCCTTCAAGTGGCCTTAGGTTTTACTTTAGGTGTACCAGTCAGCGAAGCGTCGCATCTCGCTTGTACAGCGCTTGTGTGGAGCAACCTTGACTTGGAGCCAGATAAAGTGTAAAAACAAACAAAGTAAAGAAAAGCACATTCTTTCATTCACAAACGTGTCGGTGGCCGGCGGACTAAACGCTGGGCCGACTGACTGCCGGAAAATCGGTGAGCCGTGCATTAGGTCAGTCAAGTCAAGTAATCTCCTTCTGACGTCACACGAAAACGTCACAGAAAATGGGCAATGATGCAGAGACCAGGACAGTATTTTCGAATTGAGTTTTCTACTACATACAGTTTCGTAAACCCGCTCATTATGGTCGAAACATAGCCTGTGGACTCCGGGCTACAATTGGTATTAGTAATACCGCAATGTTTACAATTCACTTTAGCGTCACTTTAAAGCTGGAGCTATGCTTCAAGGCATGTTATGAAAAAAAAACACTGGGGTTTACAGCCGGTGGCGGTTCTTCGTCACGAGAAAATGTAGGACTAGAACCGGAAGTCCGGCGGACATACAAGTTCTGTATCTTGTTATCCCCTAGACGCCCCCATTACATTTCTGTCCGGAAATATCTGATATTCAACATCCGCAGTACGTCTAAAAGTCCGGCTAAACGTATGTCGGACGTCCCTAGGATTAGCAATTCCTTTGCCCCGGGCCATGCCACGGACGTCTGTAATACGTCCGCAGGATTCTTGCGGATGTCCGACGCCCGTCCAAATGCTCGATGGATGTTGCATGGACAGCTGTAATCCAATGGGATCAGTCGCAAGTTTTATTATCCAATAATAGTGGGAAGACAGTTTATTAGATCACGTGCCGGAGCGTAGGGACTCGTAATAACAGCGATGCCCGAGAAACGAAAAACTAATAAATATTTTAGCATGCGCGCTCACAACAACGTAGAATTGCACACGACACAAAACGGTAAGCAGAAATAATGTTAAAACTGCATACGTCTGGAGTTCTTTTTAAGTCGAACAATAGCAGCGATGGCTAAAAAACTTTTGACGAGTCCATTATTTTCACAGGCCCTCTACCCACAGTTGAGTACATAAACAAGAAATTAGAATGGAGAGTGCTTTTTATGTATTGCAGTAATTAAAAGTATTTCAAAGTGTGCAAGCAAAAATTGCAATTGCATTTTCTTTTACGTTGAGCAGATTTTTTAAACCGTTACACAATCAAAACGGCTTTAGAAATCTACTAAATAATAGAAATTTTTAATTAGTATTTTTTACTACATATTGTTAATGTGGACGCATGCAACTTTCCAAGAAAGTGAAGACGAAAGCTTTGTTTGGCGTGCTGTTGATCACCTGTTCGATTTTGGTGTCGCACTTTGCGGCCGCAGGCGTCACCACTTGACTAGAGCTCTGGACAGCACCCTCCGGGTCGATCCAACCGCACGCAATTACCATGACCGCGTAGCTGATTTTCTGTTAAAATACCCGTTAAACTCTGCTGCCAAGCAAGTAATCACTTGACCAGTCGCCGGTACAGCACACTCCGATGGTCCTTCTCTCGATTACCACCGGCATTTCTCGATACGCGGTGCGTCACCCTTTTCTGTGGGCTTTATCCCTGGCTCAAGATCTCAACATCGCATACTCCACCTTTTGTAGCGTAAGCTACACTGGCCGAGGTTGAGCACTTTCACGTGAACTTTGAAGGGCCATGCTGCGCAAGCGCGAGGTGCACGGGATTGGTTTGGATTGGATTTGGATTGGATTGGATTGGATAGAATTGAAATAAATGGGAATGTATTGGATTGCATTCCAGTCCAATTGGAGTACGGGTGTGTAGAGAACATTCGCCGGTCTGCTTATTACAGAGGAGTCACGTCATAGCCGCGGCAGACGGACTGGCGCCGGCGCGTGCCCGACTGTTCGCCTTCTTTGCGCAGTAGCCAATTCTGACACTGCGCGAGAACCGCTTGATAGCCGTTTCTCGTGGCGTCTGGACACCCGTGCTACGCATGCGCGAGGAGCAGAGACTGAACTGGACTGGGCCGGACTGGACTAGATTGTGTTGGATTGGCCTGGACTGGACTGGACTGGACTGGAGTGGACTGGACTGGACTGGACTGGACTGGACTGGACTGGACTGGACTGCACTGTACTGAACTGAACTGAACTGGACTTGACTGGACTGGAATGAACTGGACTGGATTGAATTGGATTGGATTGGACTGGAAATCGTTTTAGCAGCAGCAAGCATGATAATCAGCTAATCCTAGACAACAGGAAAACCTAAGAATAACCAGCTGAACGTTAGCTCACGCTGTCTATATCCTGTCATAGACGAGCTAAGCCATTGTTAATTTTTTTCCGCCTATTTCTGAACCTTACGGGTGTAATTACAACACAATGATTTGAGGGTTTCACTTTACAAAAGAACTAAATCTCGGGCCTACGGGTCTTGAAACACTGAAAATTTTTCCTGTTGAGTGTGAAAAAAGTTTGTATTATGTGTTGCTCTAGCGGGAAAAAATGATAAGAAAAAAGTCGTTGCTGCCTCTGCTTATTGGACTTGGATGCACAGTGTTTAAAGTTTCACCGCGCACAAGTGAAATACTTCCTTAGCGTGAACTTATTTCTGAGCCATATCGGAACTCTTCACTTACCAATTCGGCGGTGTGAAAACACATCTACTCGTCATTGTGCTTGCAGTGCAACGTATCATTAATATGCATTATTATAGCGTATTAGCAATCGGGGCATAAAATTCCCCTGCACTAAACAAATTTTGATTCACTAGTTTACCACAGGGCATGACAGAAATTCAAATATAAAAAAAGAAAGTGGCGGGAAGCATGCGCCTTCATGCATTACAGTATGCTGTACAGGCCAGTCTCAGCAAGAAAGTCCAACTGCCGCTTGTAAAGAGGACCATGCGTCCACAGGTGAATATCGGGAGGATGGCCAGGGCGATGTCCTGGGACTACCAAGGGCCCGATTCAGGCTGATTGAAGTCCTGGACAAGTCCCCAGGAAGTGGTCCAATGTGACTTCCGCAGCGAAAGCAGGGCAGTCGGGGCAGTTTGCACAAGTCACTGCAAAGATAGAAGTCCATGTTGCACGAACAGCAGGCGTCCGTGCAACGCCCAGGAGCATGACTTCCTCACGTCGGGTTAAGCCACCAGGAAGGTCAGTCCCACGCTGAGGAAGAAGGGCACGTGTGGAGCACAGAAGAAACTTTGTGGTTAGAAGAGCATCCTGCAGGGACAGCTGTAGAAGCGGGAGCGGGACAGAACTTGCGGAAGATGAGCAACCAAGTCTAACTCGACGTGAGTGGGCCTGCTACAACGGGTCCTGAGGATGCGAACAGGGCACGGGGACGATTTCAGTGTCCGGTGCACCTCGCACGTAATGTCTAATATGCTCTCAACCCGCCGTATCTCTCCAGTAGCCCGTGTTGAATCTGTGTAGATGATCACTCAAGACGGTGGGGCAACGCAAAGACGAGGGCCTAGGGACAGAAGCCATCACGGATGGCGACGAGCGCAGCTCCAACCGAAAGAAGTGGTGCATCCATTGCATGGGTGCATTACAGACGGCATAGCTGTGCAAACTAGGCTCGTGTGAATGATGCCATTGTACACCCCTGCTTCTACACGGGTCTGGAGGCCATCTGGTGTGTCGATCGGGAGGGGTGGGTTGTGCTGATGCAGTGGGTGAGTACTTTTTATACGTCTGAGGGGCCGGTTGTCGGCGGCCTGTGGACGTTGCCTTGGCGGTGGCTCAGCTGGACGGGGTAACAGAGGTGATTCGAGATGACTGTAGTGCGCTAGTGCGGCGCCTCAGGAATCGATTTAATTTTCAGAAGACGACCCGAACGACGCTTGTGTACAACTTCTTCCAGTGTGTAATTTTTGCCTCCGCTTGAAGGGCCAAAATGCACGTCATGCCACGAAGCACAGTGATCACTCGCATTGCTTCCCTGTTTGCGGTTTTCAAGCTATCCCAGTTTCGCAAAGTGAGATGGTGTAACGGGGTCTGATAGACGATACGAGGCGGAAAGACTGAACGCTCTAATGCACGCAGGACACTGGAGCAGTCACCCCCTGACTTCTGTCCGATGCGGCGAAACAACCGCAGCATGCTGGGAGATATTTATTGAGTGGAAAAGACTCATGAAGCTACCGAACCTGCTGCACTTATTTCCGACCTCACTACACACATATGAACAGCAGTATCCAGGGGTTCGCCATTCAAAGGCAGGTATATTGGGTTCTGCGACAGCTGCTGTCGGCGTCTCAGATTGGTGACTCACATAAAGGTAGTCTTTGTAGGGGAGAGATGCAAACTAACAATTGAGCACCATTATGAGGTAATATCCAAGGAGTCTACAGAGATGCCTGTGGGTGGTGACGTTCATTGTGTACAGAGTACTCAGGGCACACAACACATCTGCTGCATATACGAGGAAGAAAGTGTCCGGTATTTAAGCAAGCTTCCATATCAAAGGCAACATTGCCACGTTAAACAGCACAGTAGACCGCACGGAGCCTTCAGGCACGCCACCCCCTAAACGAAGTGCTTGCACGCTTTCCTGCCAATGCGGCTGGAGAAAACGCTGCTCTGCAGAAAAGACGCCCCGAAACGACATACTGCTGGTGGAAGGAGGATCCCCCGTAGAATAACGAATATTGAATAGTGGCGCACGTTGTCCTAAGCCTTTTGGACGTCGATCGCCAGGATCGTGCGGATTTTGTTGTATCTGCCACCTAAGAGCACCATAGATGAGGAATGTACTAGGCCGTCTTCTGTGCCCAAGTGCGCACGAAACCCAATCTGAGCTGGGTGCTACCATCTGTAGAGCTCTAGCCCCCATGTAAGAATCGTGGCTAGCATCCTTTCAAGGAGCATGCAGAGCGTCGATGTTAGTGCAATTGGGGAAGGTTACTTAGACAGTCAGGGTGCTTTCCAGGTTTTGGGATGGGCACTACTTCGGCACGCTTCAAGGTTACCGGAACGTCACCAGAGGTCCAGGTAGTGTTCAGCCAGTCGAGTAGCCCATGCAGACTTGGACCATCGATTTTCTTGAACACTTCGTATGTCACGCGGCCCCGGTCTGGTGCTGTGTGCAACTTTGCCTTGTCAATCACCTCTAGAAACTCAGCCATGGTGAATAGTGCTTGAATCCCGCCAAGGTCTTCCTAACTGAGAGGCGAACCAGCCTCTGGCGGCAGAGTAGGCGAGCAATAAAATGGTGATGGAGCTACGTCGTAGTTCGGAAAGAACTCATTAGACACTTGTGGGCAAACTGCCACAGAATACAGCCCAGACGGAGAGGCACACAGTTCCAGCCAGGTTTGGGGGCTGTCCACCGAGCTCCATACGACGAAAAGTGCGCCAGATAGACGGGGTGTTATAGGATGGGCCAAGTGAGGCACACCAATCAACCCACCGTCGCCGAGATAGACACTTCGCATGGCGGAGAGCTGCAGCCGTAAGACGGTGCGATGAGGTACGCAATTCTGGATTTGATGGCCAGTTTCCCTCAGCGGTGATCAGCCCACAAATTTAAGAGTTGGAGGCCGGGTGTTGGCTTGTTTTCTTCTACCCAAGAAGTCCGCCTAAAATCACGAAGGGCGGCATGTAGCACATACAGGGGATCAGATGTGTTTTCAGGAACTGAGGTGTTCACACTTCTGTGAAACAAGTCCCAGTCTATGACACAGCACCGGCAGCCATGCGGACTTTTTACAATGGGATTCAAACCAATGCGGATGGAATGATTATCCCTGCTTCAGCAGCCCAGCTCCAAGTTCTCAGACACAGGGTGCGCCCTAAGCCATCACAAAAGGTTTGGGGAGTATGATGGGCTGCGCGTGCGGCCTCGTCGACGAGTTCGAGTGTCAACTGAGTTCAGTAGCACAAAGTGAGCATACACGTCCAACACGAAACCTCCGCGTGCGCTTGAGTTGGTATATCCCCGAGTCGGATCCGGTTCTTTGAAATACCACCTTCTAGCACTGCGCACCACGGGTGCGCGCGAAGGAGGTTTTAAATCCAACCGAGACGCAACGTGGGGGAACTCAGCCTGGGCGGGCGCACGTAACACGACACCAGTATGATATCAGTTCTAGAGGGGCGCCCTAACACCGCCACTTCTTCCTGCCATTTATTGCCTCGCTGTTGTTATTTCACCGTAATCTGTGGGTAGAAGCTGGAGCTTCATTCACAATGCTACATTGACGATCTGGAATGGTGGGCGAAATACAGGCGTTGAATCCGAAACGATTCGGAAAAGAGTTGGTCAATGCTTTCGTTGCTGTCGATGTATCTGACCCACTTAAGGTATGCCTAGTATTGTATTTTCGCCTTTTAACGAGAGTACCACCCTGCAACGCTGTTGGCGTATATATGAATAGTAAATCTGATATTTCTCTCTGAACGAAAAGCATAAGGTTTTGGCAATACTTATCAGCAGCACAATGAAAAAATTGCGCTTTTTACTGGGTGGCTGTCAGGAGAAGTCGATGCAGAACGGCATTGTTAGACGTTACTGTACGCTTTTACCATTTAACAAGTTTATATTAGGTTGCAGATTATTTCAAGAAACACAACACTATCTTTAACGTGCAGCCTGTAGTGTAATAAATTTGATGACTCGCTAAGTTTGTTTTGTTTGTTTTTGATGACGAGAGAGCAACTATATTTGCTCCAAATTACAGAAGGGAGGCTAGGCGTGGGAGGTCCTAAAATCGTCTCCCCTTACATGCAGCCGCCCCTAGCCCTTGCCCAGAGGATGCATCCGAGGCAACTTGAACGAGAGGTTCTTGAAGGTTCGCATTAGGAGATGAGCTTGTAAATCTCCCACTGCTACAATGGGGTGACTTCGAGATGCAAGACGTGCTCTGGACCGCATGACTACAAAGCGAGTTTGACAAAACGGCGACCGAAATGCGCGAGATGCGGTGGACCACACCATGCCTTCTTTTCCAGGTGTCCACGAAGAAAATGGGCGTCATACCTTCAGACAGATAAAATCCTTAACGGCAAACAAGACAGTGAGCAGCAGCCGCTATTAAACTACGAGTGGTTTTTCGAAGACGGCGCACAGCTAAAGGGAATTTGACCATAATACCCGTTGTGACCTCTATTCATCAATACTCAAGGGAGAGGAGATCACGAATGAGCGGAGGGGGAAAATTCCCAGAAATCTCTTCTTCCTGGCCTGCTCCCCTGGTGCGACAACCACAAATGAGGTACCCCGGCTCGAGATTGTGGTTCCTCCCCAAACTGTGCCACATACTGCAACGGATTCCACACAAATACGCCAATTGATACCAACACCACCAAGTGACTTCAACCAGCTGCTTCTGAAAGCGATGGCCTTGAAAGCGATCCTAGATGCTCTTCCACAGGCCAAAACTTACTTGGAGTCAAGACCCTACTGGAAATGGAGCCAGTTATCATGCAAGGCGGGCATGGAATTCAACTTGATGGACAATTGGTATATACAGTCCGTAATATTGCAGTGGAATTTAATGGCCTCAGGTGAAAAATGGGAGATTTTCGTAAGTTTGTAGCGCAATATAACTTACATGTGATGTGCACATCAGAGGCCCGCCCTGAACCAAACTTTCGTTCCACAAATTATGTTGTGTACACATCAGACCGAGGTGTTGCTCCAAGTCGTGCAATGTTGTGTGTACAGCAAGATATACCACCTGTGCTAGTTAATCATCGTCTACCCAAGCCCGACAATTTGTGTGGTGCAAGGTTGTATTGGGAAACACAACTGTTACAATAGTGTGCGTGCATATTGAGCCCGCACACTGCAATAGCTCGGACTGAGCTTACCGACATGTTCCTGCCAGACGGAAGCTTCATTAATTGCTGCGGAGATTTCAATGTTCCACTTGAGTTATAGAACAGCACCACCACTGATAACTGAAGACGACAGACAGTGAGACTCCAAGACCTCGTTGATTACGCTGTGATTATTGACGGCTCCTGGACGTTTCTCCGTGGGCACTCTTACTCCAATGTATTGGACATTTCATTTCGTTCATCGGACCTGGTTTGTGGCGCAGACTGGACTATAGACATGGATACCAGGGGAAGTTACCACTACCTTATTTACATACACCATTAGGCTCTCGCATATACGCCACTCCGACACCGTGAACGAATAGTAAATTGGGCTGCCTTCAAACATTTCACCACTGAAAAACTTGGGAATACTTGCCATGTGGGCGAGTTCACATCAACCATCAAGCAGCACTTATACCTCGCGACTCGACATGTGCCCGTTCCACATGGGTAAAGGGCATCGATGGAGAATACGATCGTCTGCGGGCCATTAGAAGACGAGCTCAACGTAAATATCGTAGATCTGACTGATTGAGCAGTACAACGAAAGTGTATTCTCCCGAAGACACAAAAGCAAACTCAAAAGGATTACATATTTACACAGAAGCATTATACGGAATATCTAAAGGCTGAAGATAGAGCTGACGAAGTACGAAATAAAGTGAGTCTTAAGCGAGCTAAACCTTTGTGCACGCGGCACCCCCATCAGCGACGGACCCTGACCTGAGACTACACAGGTGGTGGGATGCTCCCTAGCCAAACCTGGCTAGCCCGGCACTACGCCGGCCGGGCATAGCACATTAAACCTGGACGATTCGATACCGAGACCTCGGGCTTGTGGTTTTGATGGGTTACTCAGTCTCCACCCCCATACACAGGCAATCAGCATCCCCTGGCGATCTAATTGGTTGGATTGCCATATCCGGGCTTAAACTGTGGTGGGCAATGCACCCCGCAACCCTGAAACGGTGGTCACCCTCTCTTTCTCACCAGAAAAAATGAAAAAGTACAAACCAAGAAAAACGGATAAATCAATCACTCAGAAACCGGCTGAGACACATGCAGGCGGCCGGAAAAGCCACTATGAACGGGGCCTGCGTCGCCACTTCCCACGCCTCGTCCATGACCGTACCGCCACTCCGAACCAGCTGGAACTCATAACCGCCCTATACTGTTGAGAGGCGATGCTTCAATAATTAGACCCCGCGCCATAATCACGGGTAGTGAACACAGGATGTGGCGGCTGCCGCAGGTGTCGCATCTGTCGCATCCACACGAACACACCTGCACGCCCTCACTCCGCGTGATGACAGGCCAACAAAGTGAGAACTGTCACTATAAATTGGCCTCTGTCCAAATACAGTTGACATCTACAAGCTCCCCTGTCGGCGATGGGGCGACTGATAGAATGGAATTTTACAGCCGGCCATTCCTCTAAACGTACACCCAGTAGGCCACAGATGAAGCTGCCGCCAAGCTGCCGGAATAACCTTCGAGCCACCGGGCAACCAACATTTTGCCGCAGTCGCACCACTCGCGCCAACCAAAACAGTGCGACAACGCCGTTAAGACCCGGGGCATTGTGTCCCTACACCAGCGGCTTCACCCAGTGGGCGTTCGCTTTTAACAAGCTGGCTGGCAGCAAACCTTTCGTTCCTCATTCCCGGAACCACCGGTTCCTCGGTGTTCTGCACATCCCGCGTCGTTGACGCCTAGAACCACCATCATTGTCATTTATTGAACTCTAATGGCCCCTTGTGGGATATTACATCAGGGGAGGCAAATGCACAATTCGACAGATGCATAATTGTGAATGGTACAAAGCATAATTGTGAGTGAACTGCATGATAAACACAGTGTCAATAGAAGGAAATGAATATACATGGAAAGAAGCGCCAAGAGTTGTAACGTTACTAACAAATCAAATGACGTGATTAGCTGTTTAAATTTGAAAGGGTTTTGTTCGTTGACTATTGATCCAGGCAGTGTATTCCAGTCTTCAATGGCTGTACGTAAAATGGATTTGTTTAAAGCGTTAGTTGAACCTTTCAAGTGCGGTAAACTTAGACAGTTATAGAGGCGACGCGATGAACGGGCGGGAGGGAGAAGAACGGTATTGCGTTGTGACCGAAAATTATAGCATAGCTTGTGCAGAAGGCATAGCCGAGTGACCTTGCGGCAGCTTTTTTGAGGGTGGAGGGAGTTGAGAGATAGTTTAATAGCGCTAATACTTAAGCGAGGGCTGTATTGTGAGGTGATAAATCTGGCCGCGCAATTTGGAATTGCTTCTAATGTATTAATTAGGTAATTTTGATGAGGGGTTCAAATAGCAGACGGATATTCAAGTTTAGTAGGCGTGCAGGTTCCGTTCTTTTTGATGTAGCCAAGAGATCTTTTGATGTAGCCAAGCGATTTTGCTAAAGCGGCGCGAGTTTTCCTAGGTGATCGGACCATGTTAGTTAATGTTATTATACCACGCCAAAAAAATGATACGAGTTAACCTGAATTAAGGGTTGGAAGTTCACAGAATACTGGAAGGAAAAGTTGGTGCGCTAGCACGAAACGCGCATGAATTTACGTTGGTTGTATTAAGCTGATGCGCAAATGCAAAGCTACGTTGAAGAGTGAGTAAGTTGAGGAATGTGCTTCCACACGGTCGGGCGAGCACGCTTCGCAACGGTGAATTTCTGTATTTTTTATAATTTTTTTCCACTCCTGGAACGATGCCTCTATTAACAGGTTAAGATGTGGACCTCTCAGAAATATTCACTAACGGTGCATCGGGCAACTGCATTTTAAGCAGGATTATATCAGGCGCATTTTACGTGTAAGTGGTCTTCTTTGTAATAAACGTCAATGCTTATGCATTAATTTCTATAGGAGGAAAATACGCAGTCATAAATACCTGTGTGCTATTCAGTTCTGCATTGTAAGTGGAGACATTATAAGTGGTCCACACTGTATCGCAAAGAAGGGGATAGGATTTATAATCTTCGCAGTGTGCTGCCGTGTGAGCGTGGCCCCTTTTGCTTTGGTGTGACTCTATGCTGTCTCAGCATCGCGTTGACACACCGGCGTGGTTGACTTACAAAAGAGGTGTCGCATAACAATTGTTTTCAGTAAACCACGATTGCGATGAACGAAACGAAACGTTTATGATGAGTTATACCACATCCACATTGCCCATCTCGAGCCGTCTTCTTGTGGTATTTCTGTAGAGCCTGCCAAATGGTGATTTAAGAGGGGCGACAAATGTCACAATGACATAAGAGCACATTGCCCCCCAAAGCCCATGAGACATCTTTGATACAACAGCTACCGTTTCGGTTTCTATGTTTTGCCTGGAGAACGCGATCTGGATAATTTGCCATTCTCAAAATACTGGTGTGTCCCTTTAAAATTTCGTCACATTATTTTAACGCATAAACCCATTAGCGCAGTGTGCGAACACGACAAGGACACACGATTTTGAAGCAAGAGCAACAATGGCCGTATTCTCGCCGTTTTGCTGTGGCCGGTTGCAGCACTGCGAGCTTTGCGGTTGCCTAGCAACCGCCGCAGATGGCAGCACCACTGGCAAGCCATCTGGCATGAAGTCAGAGGAGAATCCGGTGAAATCTCGTGGCAATAACGGAGCAAGAGCCGGAGTTTCGTCGTATGTATAGACGCTCGGTGGGATTCATTGTCAGATACGAAATGGAGTCGAAGAGACTGAAAAAAGCCATGGAGGCTTCGTGGTCGGAACGTAATCAAGAGGATGCAGCGAGCCGAGGAGATGGAGTAAGAACGAGCCGCACGCCTCAAGAAGCGTCGTAAGTACGAAGCGGCCAGGCGAGTGGATTCAGATGAGGACGGTTTGTCGTCTAGTTCAGCATCCCGTGCCAAGCCGCGGATCAACGCCGGAATAAAACCAGGAGGAGGCAACGAGCTGCGGGGACCGAGGAAGAACGGGCTCGGCGTATCGAACAGTAACTTAACGAGAGGTAGCAACAAAACCTAAACACTCAGGTGTACGAAACTGAACGAGTAAGATGTAACCTGATAAACAAATCATGCTAAACAATAACATTAATTGTGCCTCTCAGTACGCACACCCAGACATAACAGAGTTAAGCCACAGCCAATACTTTTATTCCATTTTGAGTGCCCGAAGTCGAAATCCATCTTGTGCGGGATTAAGGTTAAGTACGAGCTATTTTTTCTGGATTTATAGGAGAACCAGAAAGTGCTTCTGGATTACTTAAAACTGAGTAAAAATAACGTGGCTTTGTTTTTATTTTTCTGTCACGGAAATAAACTCGTCGATAAAATCGATAAAATCGTCGATAATACTGGAAATAAACTCGTCGATAAAATCATTAGGGGAAGGTGTTGTGGAGGCATATGAAGGAAACTTTTGCTCTCGTGTGGAAGATGTCGGATGGCCTGAGAAAGGTGGCAATGCACTTCAATCTCAGTGTGGCGCTCTTGGCGCCTAATGAAAATGGCAGAATTTGTCCCACTGTGCAGAAATATTACAAGAAGATAAGTCTAGATGTGCAGGGTGATGTTTTATTACGCATTATAAACATTTTTTTCATGGGTCACAAACACGGTGAGATGAGGTGCCCGTAAACTCACTGTAGACATCAGTAAATATGTAAACAACCATAAACATCACTGCTCGTACTCTTTCCAGGAAACATAATAATAGGGTGTGGAGTTGTCTGTCCGCACAGTGCGTGGTGCAAGCATTTTGCTAAAACAGGCTACAGAATATGCTTTTTTATCGAGTATTATAAAGGGACACTGAAGTAAATTTGTCAAATTCCCGGTGTTGCTTGCACTGCGTAGACTGTCTAAAATTAACCACTTTTTATCGTTTATCTTGTTGACAAGTCGGTAATTTTTTTATAAAGTCCGAAATAAGTAATACTACCATGCGTGGTCTGCGGCAGCCGCACCAACTAAAGGCTGTGACAACGGGAGGAGATGCACCTTGATTGGACGATGACAAAGATTAGCATTCAAACAAGTTTAAAAAACACATTCATACAAAACACATGCTTGACATCCGACGGCATCATTGGATGGGCACTGTCGATATCTCAGTAATCGCCGTACCGTGCTTCTGCCATGTCGACTGTAAAATGCCTAAGAAAAGCCTCCCAGGACGGCTTGGAATCGTAGCAATTACTAGCCGAGGCCTACACAGTGGATGAACACCCTCCACGTCACCGCAGACACTGAAATGCCATGCGCTTTTCCGCCATATTTGGAGCTTGCCTCACTCATGCCTGTATCGTAAAAAGCGTGTTTGCACCAGGCCAAGGGTCTGCCGATTCTGCCTGGGCCGATTGCCCGCAAGTAGTCGGTGCTTATGGCAACAGCACGCCAACGAGAACTCGCTAGCGCCTTAGTGTCAGTTTGCGCATGTTCTGCGAACTCACTCGTGTGGCGATGAACATTATGGCCCAAAAATGGTGACATCAGTATAGAAAACATCGCCAAAAAGCGAGAAATCAACTTACAAAAAAGCTTGTGCTCTAAGGGAATTCAACTTGCCACTGTAAAAATTATATGCCTAGCACCCCAGACCACTCGTCCACGGTCCCTTTTTTTCTTGATTACCCAAGCCATAACATTTACAAAGAAATGGGGAGAGGTCAGCTAAGAGGGTTGATTGTCTCAAACGTCACTTCCATACTTTCAGCTGGCAGTTATTTGTGCACTTTCATCACAGTAAGTTCATGCATTACTGATAGCAAGTCATCATCACAACCTTGCTTAATGAACACTTCGCGTAACTTTCAAATATTTTCCGCGAAATAACAGCACACTGAAGGCGCATCCACATTTGCATTCCTAACAGCCACGCGGCCCCTCGAGATTTCGTGAAGCCCCAGGAGAAAAAACAAGTCATACGGCACAGCCTCAGGCATGATAAATATGTACCGAAGGCCCTGCGATGTTAGAGGAAGGTCTTTTTTAGAGTTCGTTGAAGGACGCCCAAAAATGACGGCATCCCAACAATCCAAGAAAACGTGTTCTATACTTTCTGGCTTCTTGCACAAGAAGCAATCGGCACCCCATGACAGATAACTATCCTTGCTTTGCATCTACATTTTAATCGGTAGCGTTCCTGTGTGCAGATTGTAATAAAAGGTTTCTACCCCTCCCGGTACTGTATTTATTTTAACTTTTTAAAACATCTTGCCCTTGGCCAGCACGAACCTGAGCCAGTTAAAACATCCTGACCTTGGCCAGTCAGTGAAGCGTCGCATGTGCGGTTGTGCAGCGCTTGTGTGGAGTGACCTTGACTTGGAGCTAGATAGATGTACAAACAAAGTAAAGAAAAGCACATTCTTTCATTCACAAACGTCTCGTGGCTTCTTTTCAACTGAGCGAACGGATTGCGACGACCCTCCTGGGCGGCTGCGGACTAAACGCTGGGACGACTGACTCTGCTGGAAAGTCCGCGAGCCGTGCAGTAGCTCATTCAAGGCAAGTAATCTCCTCCTGACGTCACACGAAAACGACACAGAAAATGGGCGAAGAATGTAGACAGGGAGACAGCATTTTTTAATTGATTTTTCAAATAAATAAATTCTCTTAAACGCGGTCATAATGGTCGAAATATGGCCTATGGACTCCGCACTAAAATTTTTATTAGTAATACTGCAATATTTACAAATCACTTCAGTGTCCCTTTAAAGCTCCAGCAGTCCTTCAAGGCATGTTATCGATAAAGCACTAGGGTTTACAGCAGGTGAAGGTTCTTCATGACTATAAAAATGCAAGACTATAACCGGTCGTCCTCAAGACAACTAAGTTCCATATCTTGTTATCCCCTGGACGCCCCCTTTACATTTCTGCCCGGAAATATTTGACATTAAACATCCGCCGTACTTCTAAAAGTCCGGCTCAAACGTCTGTCGGACGTTCCTACGATGAGCAAATCCTATGCCCCGGCCGTCTGTAGTACGTCCACTGGATTTTTGCGGATGTCCGATGCCCGTCCAACTTCCGACGGATGTTCGATGGGCAGCTGTAGGCCGATTGGATTACTGGTACGTTTTAAGTATCCAATATATAGTGATAGTGTAAAGATGGTTTATTAAATCACGTGTCAGAGAGTAGGGACTCATAATCACAGCGACGCCCGAAAAACAAAATGTTAATAAATTTTCGAGCCTGTGCGCACACAACAATGCACAATTGCACACAACATGGTAAGCCGCTAAAATTAGCAGATATTTGCATTTCCTGCACAAAAGAGCAGTGACGAAAGCTAGCGGAAAGTTGCCTAGCCCCGTATTTTTATGAGCTTTCTACCTAAACTGGAATAATTAGAATGCAAACAGTTTTGTATATCAGCGTAATTAAAACTATTTCAAAGTGAACAAGCAAAAACTGCCACTACATTCTATTCTGCGTTAGCAAATTTGTTAAACTGCTAAGCAATCATAACGGCTTGATAAATCTAATAAACAATAAAGAATTTTTATTAGTATTCTATGCTACAAATTGTAAATATGGCGGATTCCAACTTTCTAGGAAAGTTAAGGCAAAAGCTTTGTTTCGCGTGCTCTTGATCTGTTCCATTTTTTGTCGCACTTAGCGGCCGCAAGCGTCACCACTTGACCAGAGCTCAGGACAGCCCCCTACTGGTCGATCCAACTGCATGCAATTACCTGACGGTGTAGGTGATTTGCTGTTGAAATACCCGTTAAACTCTGCTGGCGAGCCAATACTCGCTTGACTATTCGCTAGAACAGCACACTCCGATGGTCGTTCTCTCGATTACCGACATCATTTCCCGACGCGCGTTGCGTCACCCTTTTCCCGTATCCTTGTTCTTGGCACCTTTCGCACTGCCGTTTGCGTTTCCTGGCTCAAATTTTGGCTTCACGCTCCCCGGCTTCACGCACCCTTCCTGGGCGCACAATCTCCGCCTCAAGTTCTCTACCTCGCACACTTCAAATTTTTTGACAGCCTTTTGTAGCGTAAGCTCGCTGGCCAAGGTTGAGCAGCTTCGCGTGTACCTTGAACGGCCGTGCTGCGGAAGCGCGAGGAGCATTGATTGGATTGGAGTTGGATTGGATAAAATTAGATTGTATTGGATTGAAATCCCATCCAATTGGAGTGCGGATGATAGAGAATTGGGTCTGCACATTCGCCGGTCTGCGCATTCCAGAGGAGTGACGTCATAGCCGTGGAAGGCGCGCTGGTGCCGGCGCGTGCCCAGCTGTGCGGCTCCGTTGCGCAGTACCCAAGTCTGATGGTGCGAAGGAGCCGCTTGATCGCTGTTTCGCAGGGTTCCTGGAGAGGCGTGCTGCGCATGCGCGAGGGGCAGTGACTGGAGTGGGCTGGACTGGATTAGATTTAATTGGAAATCGTTTTAGCAACAGTAAGCACGATAATCAGCTAATCCTAATCAACCAAAAATCCTAAGAATAACCAGCTGAGCCTTAGCACAAGCTACGTATATCCTGGCATAGCCTAGCTAAGCCACTGTTACTTTTTTTATGAACCGTACAAGCCGTGTGATTAAAACACAAAGGTTTGTTGGTTTCACTTTAGAAAAAACCTAAACCTCAGGTATACGGCTTTTGTAGACAGAATTCTTTTCCTGTGCAGGTAGGAAAAAAGTTGGTAATATTGTCACGTGGTCAAAGACGACGCGGTTGTCTTCAAGGAAAATAAGTTTATGGGAGGGAACTTGCGCCCCCTAACAACTCAACAGAACACAGAGGCGGCGAAACAGCGGTCAACAAAGTGACTTGTGCAGGCGAGTGTCGTCGAATCGAATGCAGGCAGGCTCTGCAGGCTTTTATCTTTCGGCGCAAGTGTTTCTGGAACCGTTGATTCACATCCAGAACATTGTAGATCACAGAAGATTATACTTGGCTAGCGACGTTAGGGCGGAACAGTCTGCTGATCTGAATGTGATAGCCCGTGCGGCATAAAAATAAAGAATGGAAGACGCGTTTTGCTGGGAACGGAGATAACACAGCCGGGCTTGGCCCGGAAGTAAAAACAAATATAAACAAACCCACACATGGATCGAGGCATTACCCCCCTCTAAGAGTGCATCGATCCGATGCTAAAAGAAGACAGTCCTAACAAACAACCAAAAAATTCGTCATCTTGCATGATAAGGTTTCAAGCGAACCACGTGGACGACTTCGGGCCGCGTGCATCGTCGTGATGTTCCGGAATCACCATCGGTGATCACGTCGTCGGTTAGTTCTCCGACACTTCGTAGAATCTTTTAGGTTCCAAAATACCGTCGCAGAAGCTTCTCACGGAATCCCCGTTGTCGGATGGGAGTCCAAACCCAAAGTCCCCTGAGTGGTACTCGACGTATCGGCGTCGGAGGTTGTAGCGCCCGGCATCCACAAGCTGCTGGTCCATTGTACGAACTCTAACGAGCTGGCGGGCGTCCTCCGCACGCTGAAGGTATCCTTGGACGTCGGGGTGGAGGTTGTCGTTTTCTACATGCGGAAGCAAGGCGTCAAGCATCGTAGTCGGAAGTCTTCCATAGACAAGCTCAAACGGCGTCATTTGCGTAGTTTCCTGGATAGCTGTGTTGTACGCAAACGTTACATACGGGAGCACTTCGTCCCAAGCGTATGTTCAACATCGACGTACATCCATAGCATATGCGCGATCGTCTTGTTCAGACGTTCCGTTAGTCCGTTAGTTTGGGGGTGGTTCCCCGCCGTTCTTCGGTTATCCGTGTTGCTGTAGCGTAAGATTCCTTGCATAAGCTCCGCAGTGAAGGCCGTTCCGTAGTCCGTGATCAGGACTTCAGGGGCTCCATGTCGCAGAACAACTTGGTTTATGAAGAACTTGGCGAATTCTTGTGCAGTCCCCATCGGAAGAGCGGCGGTCTCTGCGTAGAGCGTCATGTAGTCTGTCGCTACACCAATCCACTTGTTCGGTGATTTAGACGTAGAGAATGGGTCTAGAAAGTCCATTCCAATCTGTTGAAAGGGCCTCGACGGAACGGCGATCGGTTGCTGAAAGCCTACGGGTCTTGTCGGCGGCGTTTTTCGTCGCTGGCAGGTACGGCAACTCCTAACGTAGTGGGTGACGTCGGATGTAAGGCGGGGCCAGAAGTACTTCGACTTGATTTTTGCAATACTGCGAGCTGTGCCGAGATGTCCGGAAGACGGGTCGTCGTGGCACGCTTCCGAAATATTGTCACTAAGCTTTGCGGGGATAACAAATAGATATTTCTTTCTCGTTCCGGTGCTGAAATTCTTCTTCACGAGGACGGAGTTTTTGAGGCTGAATGCTAATAAGTACCGCTTGAACGCCCTATTCACGGCGACATTGCGTCTTTCGAGGTGGTCGATTATGACGCGCAAGTCGAGGTCGGCACGCTGCTGGGCTGCTAGGTCGCTCTCAGTCATGACTCCTAAGAACGCGCTGTCTTCATCAGAGTCTTGTGGTGGTGGGTAGACGGGGGCGCGGGACGTGCAGTCGGTGTAAGAGTGTTTCCTGCCGGATTTGCAGACGATTGTAACGTGGAACTCTTGCCGGCGCAAGCTCCACCACAAAAGATGGCCAGAGCGGTCCTTCAAATTAGAGAGCCAACACAGCGCATGGTGGTCTGTCACAACCTTGAATGGTCTACCATACACGTAAGGGCGAAATTTTGAAATGGCCCATATGATTGCGAGGCACTCTTTTTCGGAGGCTCCTTCTCCTCCTTTGACATACCACGGCTGGCAAAGGCGATTATGTTTTCGCAACCGCTTTGCTTTTGGACGAGAACGACACCCAAGCCTATATCGCTGGCGTCGGTGTGCATTTCCGTTTCGGCGTTTTCGTCGAAATGAGCGAGCACGGGCGGGTTCTGCAGGTGTTGTTGCAGCTCGCAAAATGCTTCTTCTTGATCGTTTTCTTATGCAAAAGGGGTGCTATCTTTTCTCAGGCACGTGAGTGGCTCTGCAAGGCGTGCGAAGTTTGCGACGAAGCGCCAATAGTATGCGCACAGGCCGAGAAATCTTCGCACACCCTTTTTGTCTTTCGGTCTTGGGAAGTTCGCTATGGCTGATGTTTTCGCCGGGTCAGGCCGGACTCCAGCAGCTTTGACGTCGTGTACCAAAAACTTAGTTTTCTCGTAAGCGAAGCGGCATTTTTCAGGCTTTAGCTTTAACCCCGACGTGCGAATAGCCTCTAGTACAGACTCCAATCTTGCAAGGTGTTCGTCGAAATTTCGGGCGAATACCACAACGTCGTCGAGGTATACGAGACAGGTGTGCCACTTCAGGCCAGCTAGCACAGTGTCCATGACTCGTTGAAACGGTGCTGGCGCCGTGCACAACCAAAACTGCAACACCTTGAACTCAGAAAGTCCTTCCATGGTTACAAATGCAGTCTTCTCTCGGTCTCTTTCATCCACTTCAATTTGCCAGTAGCCGGATCCATCGATGAGAAGTACTTCACATGGCAGAGGTGGTCGAGGGCGTCGTCGATTCGTGGCAGGGGGTACACGTCCTTTTTGGTGATTTTGTTCGGCCCCCAATAGTGAACGCAGAACCTTATTCTGCCGTCTTTTTTCTTCAAGAGTACGACCAGCGCAGCCCACGGACTTTTCAATGGCTGTATAATGTCGTCGCTGAGCATGTCGTCGACTTGAGTCCAGATGGCTTCGCGCTCGGGTGAAGATCCGCGGTACAACGACTGTCGGGTAGGTCGGGCTCCATCTACGGTTATTATCGGGTGCTTCTCCAGACGTGTCTGACGCAATTTTAATTTCGACGAAAAGCACTCGCTGTAGAGATGTAGAAAAGCCGATAACTTGTACCTCCCTTCTTGCGGTAGCGCCGGATTCATGTCGAAGGGATGCGGAAGCCTGAAGGTTTCTTTGGGTGCGCGTTCAAAGTCGGCGGCTGCGATCACGTCACTTGCTTCTTACGTTTTTTCGAAGAACGAAATTGCAGTGCCGTTGTTTAAATGCTGGTACTCCTCGGGGAAATTTGTGACCAAGACGTGGGATTTGCGTTGCTTAAACCGCGCAAAGCCTCTTGCGACAGACACACCGTGGTCGAGAAGCAACCTTTGATCACTCTCTACGATAGCGTCGACTTCAGGAGCAGCCCCTTCACAGTAGACGGTGATCATAAAGCTTGCGCTGGGTGGCAGGGTGATATGATCATCGGCTAACCTTACAGTAGGACGGTGTTCGGGGTTCGGCTGTAGCGTTGGGGGGAAACATTTATTGACTTGGTCTGGAGATCAATTATTGCGCCTTTGTGAGTCAAAAAGTTTATTCCGAGAATTAGGTCGCGGGAGCAGTCAGGCCAAATGATGAACGCAGCAGGGTACGTCATGCCATCTACGGTGTTGCGCGATGTGCACGTTCCACTTGGTGTTACGAGATGGCCTCCTGCTGTGCGTATGTGCGGGACGCGAGAGCTGAGACGCGAATGATCGGCTCATTACTGAGTAGACGGCTCCAGTGTCTATAAGGGCGACTACATCAAAGACGTTAATGGACACCTTGACGTCGGACGCCGCCTTTTCGAGTTCCGGGTTCGTCTGGGCGTCGCATCTCGGCTTGTGTGCGTTGATGGTAGGGCACTGTGTGTCGTCGTTGTTGTCGTCTTCTCAGGAGCAGGCTCGGTCATGTAGGGTGCGCGTCGCGCCTTGTGGCTATTGTCGTGTTCGGGAGTCACGTCAGGGTTACGTCAGGTCGTCGTGATGAGGGCATGTCTCGAGTCACAGTCTTCAGCGAATCGTTGCGTCGTTTGAGGGTTTTCGCCTTTCCGCCGTTGTGCAACTTCACCTCCCGAAGTTGCTGCCTTTTGTTTCCCCCGCGAGGGCTAGGGGACCTTCCACGTGCGAAGTGGGCACTGCTATGACGGTGTTGCGACTGGTACGGGTAGGGCGACGGCGAACGGTTGAAACGGGCTGGTCCACGGCTGTTGTTCGAGAGGTATTCTTCAATCTCAGATGGGTGCTGGCCGGGTCGGGGGCGTGGTGCGTCGACGGAGAAATCACGAAGTCCGAGTTTCTTGTATGGACAGCGCCGGTAGATGTGGTCGGCCTCTCCTCAGTGGTAGAACAGAGAACAATTATCGGGTGTTCGCCATACGTCAGTGTTCCTCGGCGTCTGGTTTCGTACTACATGGGGTCGGGCGGGCGACAGTGGGCGGCAGTAAGGTAGGGCCTCTTGACGACGTGTTGGAGAAGGGCGGGGTCAATGATCAGCTGCGGAGTACGTTATAGCTTGAAGCTCGCAGTGTACTTCGGATGGCAGAGAACTTCCCAAAGCGTTTTGAACTTCTTCCCCGATCACGTCAGTTAGGCAAGCGACTTGGGGTTGCGGCGTCCTCGAGAAAAGTTTCCGCAGCTCTTCTCTAACTACTGCGCGGATGGTCTCGCGTAGGCTATCAGCCGGAATCCGCATGTTGTCGACGTAGTTCGCATTGGCCGCGCCAACAAAGTTCCGGTTATACTGCCGAGCACGCATTTCGAGAGCCTTCTCAATCGTGCTGGCTTCAGTCACGAATTCTGCGATGGTTTCGGGCGGGTTGCGGACAAGTCCAGCAAACAGCTCCTCCTTCACACCGCGCATCAAGAAGCGTAACTTTTTTTTCCGTAATTACGGGGTACGTGCGGTGAAATAGTTGCTCCAGCTCCTCAACGAAGATCATGACCCCTTCGTTGGGGTGTTGTGTGCGGGTTTCCAACAAAAGGGTGGCTCGCTCTTTCCACACGACAGTGGCGAATGTTTTGAGGAATTTCCTCTTAAAGAGAGTCCAGTCGGTTAGGGAGCTTTCATAGTTTTCAAACCACGTTCGGGCCGTATCTTCTAAATAGAAGAAAACATGGCGGAAAGTCTCTTCGTCATCACCTGTTAAAGATGCGGACGCGCTTCATTTTCTCCAACCAGTCCTCAGGGTCTTCTCCGGGGGATCCGCGGAACGATGGTGGTTGCCAGGGCTGTTGAAGAACGAGGGCAGGATTAGTAGTGCTGGTCGTGGTGCCTGCGTTGGTCATGGGGGTGGTGACGACGTCTTCTTTCTTCACATTATCCTGAAGCAGTCAAAACTCCGGCTGAAGAGCTTGCTGTCGGCGGCTTGCACGAGTGGGACTTGCTTGTCGGCTTGACGGGCGCGTAGGGTGCATGTACCCCGCACCACCACCAGACGTCACGTGGTGAAAGACGGCGCGGTTGTCTTCAAGGAAAATAAGTTAATTGGAGCGACCTTTTGCTCCCCTAACAACTCAAACAAATACAGAGGCGGCGAAGCAGTGGTCAACAGAGTGACTTGCGCAGGCGAGTGTCGTCGAATTGAATGCCGCGGCTTTGGCTCTGCAGGCTTTTATCTTTCCGCGCAAGTGTTTCTGGAACCATCGATTCACATCTAGAACATTATAGATCACAGAAGATTATTCTGGACTAGCGAAGTTATAGCGAAACAGTCTGCTATTGAATGTGATAGCCCGTGTGGTATAAAAATAAAGAATGGAAGACGCGCTTTGCTTGGAACGCAGATAAGACAGCCGGGCTTGGCCCGGCAGTAAAAACAAACAATAAATAAGCAAACCCATCATGGTTTGCGGCAATATGGGTTGCGCTAGCAGTAAAAAATATTAAGAAAGAAGCCCTTGTTGCCTGCGCTCACCGGATTTGGGGAATAGTGTTTTTGAGTTTCTCAACGCACAAAATAAGTAAAATACTCCTTTAGTGTGAGCTGATTGCTTTGCCATATCGGAACTCTGCACCCACAAATTCGAAGGTGTAAAAAAAATCTACTTGTGATCGTGCTTGCAGTGCAACGCATCAATAAAAGTGCATTGTTATAGCCTATTGGCGATCTGGGAACAACATTTGCCTGCTCCAAAATGAATCTTTTGTTCACTAGTTTGCCACAGGAAATGAAAAGAATGGAAATACTGAAAATCGTGAAGGGAGGCAAGGGGCTTCATGGACTACAGGATGCTGTAAAGGCCAGCCTCAGCAAGGAAGTCCAACAGCTGCTTGTAAAGAGGACCGCGCGTCCACAGGTGAATATCGGACGAACGGCCTGGGCGATGCCCTGCGGCTACCATGTGCCGGAGGAGTCGGGCAGATTGAAGTCATGGACATGTCACCAGGAGGTGGTCCAATGTCACTTCCGCAGCAGAGGCAGGGCAGCAGGGGCAAGTTGCACAAGTCACTGCGAGGATAGAAGTCCATGTTGCACAAACAGCAGGGGTCAGTCGAACGCCCAGGCGAATTCTCCGGAGCGTGACCTTCTCGCGGCGGATTAAGTCACCAGGAAGGTCAGTGGCACGCGTGGGGCTCCGAATTTGTTTTTTTATTAGAAAAACGTCCTGCGGGGACAGCTGTAGAAGCGGGAGCGGGTACAGAACTTGCGGAAGATGAGCAATCAAGTCTGCCTCGGCGTGGGTGGGTGTGCTACGGCGGGTCCAGGGGATGCGAACAGGGCACGAGAACAATTTCATTATCCGGTGCACATCGCGTGTAATGCCTAATGTGCTGTCTACCCACCGTATCTCTCGGGTAGCCTGTGTTGAATCTGGGTAGATGATCAGACAAGACGGTGGGGCAACGCAAAGACGAGGGCCTAGGGCACACAAGCCACCACCGATCGCGAGAACCGAAGGAAGTGGTACATCCATACCATAGGTGCATGTCCGCTTTACAGACGGCATAGCAGTGCAAAGTAGGCTAGTGTGGATGGTGCCATTGCCTACCCCTTCATATATATGAGCCTTGAGGCAATGTGTGTGTCGATCCGGATGGGTGTGTTGTTCTGCTGCAGTGGGTTAGCACTTCTTATACGTCCGAGGGGCCGCTTGTCGGTGGCCTGTGGGCGTTGCCACGACGGTGGCTCAGCTGGACGGGGTAAGAGAGGTGATGCGGCGTCAATGTAGTGCGCTAGTGCGGCTACGGGAGGAATCATTTATTTCGAGAAGGCGAACCGATGTATGCTGGTGTAGAAGTTCGCCGAGTGTGTTAATTTGTTTTTTCGTTTTAAGGGTCGGAATGCAAGTCATGCGTGGAAGGCCGGTGACCACTCGCATTGCTTTCCTGTTTGCGGTTTCCAAACTATCCCAGTCGCGCAAAGTGAGATGGTGGAAGTGGGCCTGATAGACAATACGAGGGTGAAAGAGTGAACGCAGTAATGCACGCAGGACATTGGGGCAGGCACCCCCTGACTTGTGGCCGACGCGGCGGAACAAGCATAGCATGCTGATAGCTTTTTGTTGAGTGGAACGGACTCATGAAGCTGCCGAACCTGCAGCCCTTACTTCCGACCTCAATACACGCATATGAACAGCGGTATCCAGGGGTTCACCATTCAAAGGCACATATATTGGGCTCTGCGAGAACTGCCGTCGGCCCCTTCGATCGGTGACTGACATAAAGGTGGTCCTTGTAGGGGACAGATGCAATCCAACAATTGAGCACCACCATGAAGTAATATCCAAGGACTCTGGAGACCTGCATGTTGGAGGGGCAGTTCATTGTGTACAGAGTACTAAAGACCACATAGTCATATCGGCTGCGTATACGAAAAAGAAAGTGTCCTGTATTTCAGCCAGCGTCTATGTAAAGGGCAACATTGCCAAGTTAACTAGAACCGGAGAGAGCACGAAGCCTTGAGGCACGCCTCTCTCCGAAACGAAGTGCCTGCGCGCTTTCTTTTCCAAAGGGGATGGTGAAAACGTGGCTCTGCTGACACGACGGCCCGAAACGTGGTACTGCTGGTGGAAGGAGGATCCACTATATAATGTCGTATATTACATAGTGGCTCACGTTGTCCTGAGCTTTTTGGACGTCCATCGCCAGGTTCGTGCGGATTTTGTTGGATGTGGCACCTAAGTGCACCATAGATGAGGAATGTACTAGGCCATCGTCTGTGCCCGGGTGCGCATGAACCCCAATTCTGAGGCGGGTGGTACCATCTGTATTGCTCTAGCGACCGTGTAAGGATCATGGCTAGCATCCGCTCAATTAGCTTGTAGAGGGCCGATTTAAGCGCAATCGGGCGAAGGTTACTTAGAAAGTCAGGAGGCTTTCCATGTTTCAGGATGGCACTACTTCGGTGCGCTTCAAGGTTACCAGAACGTCATCAGAGGCCCGGATAGTGTTCAGCCAGTCGAGTTGTTCCTGTAGGCTGGGACCATCAATATTCTTGAACACTTCGTAAGTCACACCACCCGGATCTAGTGCTGCGACCAACTTTGCCTTGTCAATCACTGCCATAAACTCAGCCATGGTGAATGGTGCTTGAATCTCGTCTCGGTCTTCCGGACTGAGGGGCGAACCAGCCTCTTGTGGCAAAGTAGGTGAGCAGAAAAATGGTGATTGAGCTTGGTCGTACTTTGGAAAGAACTCAATAGCTACTTGTGGATCAAACTGCCACGGAGTACAGTCCAGACGCGAGGCACACAATGGGAGCAGGGTCTGGGAGGCGTCCACCGAGCTCCATACGACGTAAAGTACATCAGATAGACGCGGTGGTAGAGGATGTTCCTAGTGAAGCACACCAATCAAGCCACCGTTGCCGAGATTGACACTTCGCAAGGCGGCGAGCTGCAGCCGTAAGACGGGGCAACGAGGTACGCAATTCCGGATTTGATGGCCAGTTCCGCTCGGCGGTGAGGAGCCCACAAATATAAAAGGTGTAGGTCTGGTGTTGGCTTGTTTTCTTCTACCCAAGAAGTCCACGTGGCATCCCGAAGGGCGGCACGTAGAACATAAAGGTGATCAAATGTGTTTTCTGTAACTGAGGTGTTAAGACTTCTCCGAAACAAAGGCTAGTCTGTGACACAGCACTGGCAGCCATGCGGACTTTTTACAACGGAAGCCAAGCCAATGCGGGCAGAATGGTGATCACTGCCTCAGCAGTCCTGCGCCCGGTCCTAAGACACAGGGTGCGCCCCAAGCCATCACAAAAGGTCAGGAGAGGATGAAGGGCTGCGCGGGTGGTCTCGTCGACGAATTCGACTGTCAACCGAGTTAAGGAGCACAAAGTGCGCCTACGCGTCCAGCAAAATCCCTGCTCGTGCGCGGGAGTAGGGGTATGCCCAAATCGGGTGAGGTGCATTGAAATCTCCACCTACACGCACTGCGCACCCAGTCTTATTTGCGGGTCCTCGACAGTCCTACTGAAGCGCGCCCTTGTGGTTTGTTTTAATCACTGCAACAATGAGAGGTGGGTCAGCAAAACGCGCGAGAGCTGTTGCTGTTGCAGCGCCACTAAATGGACGAGCGCAACCAGAGATAGCCTGCCAATAGGCAATGACGCAGGCGGGATTGACATAGCAGAAGCAGAGGAACGAGTGCGAATGGTTTCTGAGCGTTGAATAGCGGGTCAGAAGAGTCCTTGGGTGGCGAAGACGGCGGACTTCTTCCTGAAGCGTAGTAATCCGCTTTTCTAGTTCTACTAGATTTCAGAGATTAATCTTGCGGGGGATCCAGGCGCTTGTGCTGTACCACGCCCTGCTTGACTGTGTCCTTGTACGTAAAAATATCGTCGGGCTCGCCATCCATTCTTTATGGTGGGAATTCCCTTTCGGTTGGCGTCAGGATGCCGAACCAGTTAGAAGTCGTGTCCGCTCCGTCGGACCCGTCTTGCAGGGGCGCTTTGCGGTCGCGAGGATTCTGGCGACGAGTTTTGTTAGCTTTACGCTTAATAGGGCAGTTATGGGACGTGACGTCGTGGTCGTCTTTTTTACAGATTCCACGATTAAATTTGGCATTGTCTTGACACTTCTTTGAGGCATCTTCAGGTTGCGGGCAGGAGGCGCGCATATGTCCAGGCCGAAAGTACCTGTAACGATATACCAGGCCTGACTTGTCGGGGCGGAATTGGAGTATTCAGCCATAATATGTAATCCGAGCTGCCGTAGACGTCGGGTCCTGAAGGGAGACAAGGCATGTTCGGCTGTGGCCCATGTACCGGGCTTGCAAAATATTTTAGTACTGCATGTGGTGTAGCCCCAAGTGCCTCTGGGGACTAGGCTGGGTCAACGACGGAAACTACATACCTACGAAGACCTGAACCCTCAATCAGGCTTGCTTGAATGGGCAGTGTGGTGAGACCAGGGAGAGGAATTTCCTTCAAGCCATAGACACGATCAACATCAGTGAACGAACGCACCCATACTGAGGCGCTGTTAATCTGGCAGTGATTCCCTAAACCTTAGAACCCGTGGTTTGGAGGCGTGGATCCAGTTTAGCTTGGAGGACACGGTTAGGCAGTGTCGTCCCATTGAAGCATTCATGTGGTTTTGTCGCCACTTTGTGTAGCGGCGATAACCCGGGGGTCCCCGTATGCACTGCATATGCACGGCCATGTTTGTGCGCTGAAGTGTCCTTATTAGACGTAGCAGGCGACTCCGATGGCTGATCATATGACCGCTTCCTGGTTTTAGTCAAACTACCATTAGCCATTGCAGCAATGGGTTGGTCTTCTATTGAATGCGGGGCAGCACGAGTTGCTTCAGCCTCTATGCTGTGGTGTTGCAGCGTCGCCTCCATGCACAGCGAGCGTAGCGCTTGAGTTGCTATAGCAACCATGGCGCACCTAGCTCTAGTGCCAGCGATGCCGGTGGACGCTAGCCCGACTCGCCGAAGATGATGCTGCACTGGTCCGAGGCCCACATCAGCGCCTCGGGCGTCGTCACTCGCCGGTCTGTGAGGCGCCAGGAGTCACTGGACAAGGCGACAGCCCTGTTGGCAAAAGCTGTAAGGTTGAAACTGGCGAGAACACCACTAAAACACCGAAGAGCCGAATAATGACGTGTCACACTCTTGGCTTCCAAAACGACTTCATAGGCTGATTTCGAATAGGATTATTGTTGTTTATTCAAGTGGATAATCGCTAAGCGCATCGCGAATTCAAAAAAAGATAGCTAGTAATTTTGAAATATAGGTGCAAAGGTTTGAACTGGTGTGAGTTTATAAACTTGTTTTATAGTACCAAAATTGTGCGACACATATTACTTGGGGAAGACATCCGCTGTAGCAGATATATGTGGAGGTGCTGTGTTGCATGGCTTATCGTCCGTCTCCTTTTTACAACCTTCCACGGGCAATCCCGTGACACTTTCCCCAGGCTACCGACAACACCAATTCACCAGCTCTATGGATGAGTCGTACATTCTGGCGACGCAACCTTAACCGCTTGATGTGCGCCTAGAAGTGCCTTTTCGCCTGTTGACGAAAGCATCACCCTGCGCGGCTGTTGGCGTACATATGAATAGTACAAGTGATAGTTCTCTCTTAGCGAAAAGCATCGCGTTTTTACAAGACATATGAGAAGCACAATGAAACAATCGCGTTTTGACGGGGGCGGCTATCAGGAGAAGTCGATGCAGAACGGGAGTGTTCGACATTACAGTGCGCTTGTACCATTTAAAAAGTTTATATTACGTTGCAGAATATTTCAAGCCCAACACTATTTTCAACGTGAAGCCTGAAGCGATAAATTTACTGTCTCGCTAACTTACAGTAAGCGCTGCTGCAAAAGGAGTGTTGAAAACAAGACAACAATGGAGAACTAGACAACGTTCTTTGCAGGCTTTTACCAATACATCATACTCATCATCATCATTCTACCTCATCATTATACTGTCACGAAGCCAAGGACGACGCAGTTGTCTTGCAGGAGAAACAAGTTTATTGGAGCGAACTTGTGCTCCCCTAACAACTCAAAAGAATACAGAGGCGGCGAAGCAGCGGTCAACAAAGTGACTTGCGTCAGCGAGCGTCGCAGAATCGAATGCCCCGGCGTCCGCACTGCGGGCTTTTTATCTTTTGGCGCGCGTGGTTCTCGAAACGTCGATTCGCATCGAGAACATAGTAGACCCAATAAGATTATTCTGGGCTGTTCACGTTAGATCGGAATGCTCTCCCTATCACAACAGATAACACATGCGGCACAGAAAGAAAGAATTGAACACGCGCTTTCCTTGGCGCAGAGATAACACAGACCGGCACAGCCGGGCGGTAAAAGCAAAACACAAATAAACAAACCCAATGTATGGTTCGCGGCATTACCCCCCCTCTAAGAGTGCATCGACCCGATGCTAACATAAGCGACAGTCCGAACAAATGAAAATAAAAGTTCGTCATCGTGCGTAGAAAGGTTTTAAGCGAACCACGTGGACGACTTCAGGCCGCGTGCGCCGTCGTGATGTGCCGGAGTCACCATCGGGGATCACTTCGTAGGTAAGTTGGCCAACACGTCGTAGAATCTGGTAGGGTCCGAAATACCGTCGCAGGAGCTTCTCACTGAGTCCGCGTCGTCGGATGGGAGTCCAACCCACACACGATCCCCTGTTTGGTACTCGGCGTCTCGGCGTCGGAGGTTGTAGCGGCCCGCATCCACCAGCTGCTGGCCCGTTATACGAACTCGAGCGAGCTGGCGGGCCTCCTCCGCACGTTGAAGATATCCGTGGACGTCGGCGTTGAGGTCGTCGTCTTCTACGTGCGAAAGCATGGCGTCGAGCATCGTAGTCGGCCTTCTACCGTAGACAAGCTCGAACGGCGTCAGCTGCGTCGTCTCCTGGATAGCCGTGTTGTACGCAAACGTGACATACTGGAGAACTTCGTCCCAAGTCTTATGTTCAACGTCAAAGTACATTGACAGCATATCTGCGATTGTCTTGTTCAGACGTTCTGTTAGTCCGTTCGTTTGGGGGTGGTATGCGGTCGTTCTTCGGTGATCCGTGTTGCTGTAGCGTAATACTCCTTGCATCAGCTCTGCAGTAAATGCCGTTCCGCGGTCTGTGATTAGGACTTCCGGGGCTCCATGTCGTAGCACAACTTGGTTTATAAAGAACTTCGCCACTTCTTGTGCAGTCCCCCTCGGAAGAGCGGCGGTCTCTGCGTAGCGCGTCATGTAGTCTGTCGCTACGACAATCCACTTGTTCTGTGATCGTGACGTAGGGAACGGGCCTAAAAGGTCCATTCCAATCTGTTGAAATGGTCTCGATGGGACGGCGATCGGTTGCAGAAGTCCGGCGGGTCTTGTCGGCCACGTTTTTCGTCGCTGGCAGTCACGGCAGCTCCGGACGTAGTGGGTGACGTCAGAGGTAAGGCCGGGCCAGTAGTACCTCGCCTTGATTTTTCCAATAGTGCGGGCTGTGCCCAGATGTCCGGAAGACGGGTCGTCGTGGCACGCTTCCAAAATTTCGTCACGAAGGTCCGCGGGGATGACGAGGAGGTGATGATGATCGTTGGATGTTTATGGCGCAAGGCCAACTGGGGCAAAGAGCGCCAAAACAATAGTCGATGATAGGGGTGAAACCTTAAACACTAAGTAAAATCAGCAAAAACAAAAGTAAAATCACAACACGACAATGAGCATGGCTGGTGTATAGGGCCAGATTTCATGATGCGTGATAGGAAATGAGGTTTAAAAACTTGACGTCGGACAAATACTCAAACACACGTTTCACGGAAACAATGGCATCATCACCTAGGAAAAACGATGGATGTAGGGGGAGATGTTGTCTGTAGAGTTCTCTGAAGTGTTTGTGTCGTGTTGTGTGAAGTGCCTTGCATGTGATTAGTATGTGCACTACGGATAGGGCCTCTCCGCACCTGCCGCACTGGGGTCTAGGAGATCCCGTCAGCAGATACGAGTGCGTCGCATGGGTGTGCCCTATCCGTAGCCTTGCCAAGGCGACTTCTGTGTGTCTGTTGTGTGAGTCAGTTGTGTACCGTCCCAAGTGTGGCTTTATTACGTGTAGTTTGTTGTCTGTCTGTTCGTCCCAGTGTGTTTGCCATGTTCTGCGCAGGTGCTGTTTTATGTGAGGCTTGAGGTCTGTATATGGTACGCTTGTTATGTCGACAGTGTTCCTGAGTGCAGCAGCACCGGCCCTCTCGTCCGCCAACTCGTTCCCAGCGATCCCAGCGTGTCCTGGGACCCAGCAGAGGAGCAGCCGATGCTTCTTTGCATACACCGACATGATAGTGTTGAATACAAGATTAATTATGTGGTTTTTGGGGGGTTTATGCGATGATAATGCGCGAACAACACTCAAAGAATCTGTGTAGATGATAGAATTGGGAATTTGATTTTCAAGGATATGTCGTACAATCAATAAAATTCCGTACGCCTCTGCTGAAAAAATTGTTGTGTGCACGCTCATGGTTCTGGCTGCATTGAAATTTGGACCATGAGCAGCGCACGACACCATAGTGGAGGTTTTAGAAGCGTCACTGTAGAATTCAGCACGTGGGTATTTGAACTGCAAAGAAAGAAAGTGCTGAAGTATTGCAGCTCGCGGTACCCAATTTTTGTCAAGCTTTATAAAAGAAAGGTCACAGGACACAGGGCGAACTTGCCAAGGCGGTAAAATGTTTAAAGAGGATGACCTGTACACGTCTAAAAACGAAGCACTCAGATCCGAGGCTCGCTCTCTCGCTCGAAGTGAAAAAGGCGGAGTAATGGACGGGCGATTTACAAACAGCACAGATGTGGATGTATCGTTAAGGACAGGATAAAAAGGGTGGTTATTCTGAGATGAAATTTTAAAAGCATAAAGCAAGTCCATGTACGTTCGCTGGTTCTCAAGGCTCCACTTATTACATTCAACATATAGACTCTCGACAGGGCTAGTGCGAAAAGCACCCGACGCAAGCCGTAGCCCCAAGTGTAGTACTGGGTCAAGCCTTCGCAATGCTGTTTTACTCGCCGACCCATATACCACACTGCCATAGTCCAAACGAGACCCAACCAAAGCAGTATAGAGCCGTAGTAGGAGTTCTTTGTCAGAACCATACGAATGATGGGAGAGAACCTTCAGGATATTCATTGTTTTAAGACATTTTTGTTTTAGTTGTTTCATATGAGAAATAAAGGAAAGTTTTTCATCAAGAATTACACCGAGGAACTTGTGTTCTTTTTTGACCGGAATCGAGACACCATTCAGTTGGATGTCTGGATCTGGCCTGATCCCACGCCTTTTGGAAAACACAACACAAGTGCTCTTGACTGGGTTCAGCTTAAAACCGTTCTGATCTGCCCAGCCTGCTAGTTTGTTGACACCAAGCTGGACTTGGCGTTCGCAGATTGACATATTGCATGATTTAAAAGATATTTGCACATCATCTACATATATTGTACAGGAAATGGTTCGTGGCAACGCCTTTCGAAGTGAGTTCATCTTGACAATGAACAATGTGCAGCTCAAAACGCCGCCTTGAGGCACGCCGTTTTCCTGCAGGAAAACATTTGAAAGGGCAGTGCCAACTCTCACACGAAAGGTTCGCTCCGCCAGGTAGCTACGAAGTGTATTAAACATATTTCCCGAGACACCGAAGGCTTTTAGGTCGCAAAGTATCCCGTATCGCCACGCGGTATCGTAGGCTTTCTCGAGATCAAAAAACACCGTAGCACAAAACTGCTTATGGACAAACGCATCCTTGATATACGACTCAAGGGCGACGAGTTGGTCGTTTGTGGATCGCCCCACCCTGAAGCCGGCCTGGCAGCTCTCGAGAAGACCATTGAACTCTAAGAAGTACACAAGTCTCCTGTTTATCATCTTCTCGAGAAGCTTGCCCAGGCAGCTTGTGAGGGCGATGGGTCGATAACTGGCGGGAGAAGAAGGGTCCTTACCCTCCTTCAAGAACGCCACTACAATCGCCTCCCTCCAAGATTTTGGGATGTGCCCCGAAAGCCATATGTTGTTGTATAGATGTAGGAGTGTTTCAAGAGTGTCCGGGTGTAGGTGTTGTATCATGGTGTATGTAATCTTATCTGCGCTGGGAGCTGAAGGTTTACACGTGCTCAGTGCAGCCCTCAACTCATAGAGTGTAAATTCAGAATTGTAACCAGATTTTGACCTGTTATTGTCATGTAGGGACTTCTTTTCACAAGTATTTTTATGTTTCAGGAAAGTGTTTGTGTAGTGTGCAGAGCTGGAAACGTGTTGAAAGTGTTGTGCAAGAGTGTTAGCCTGGTCTTCGAGTGTGTCCCCTGTTGTACTGACCAGGGGCAGGCTATGTGTATATTGTCCTGTAAGTTTGCGTATTCTTGTCCATACCTTGTGTGCATCTGTGTATGAGTTAATGGATGTAAGGAAGGTGCGCCAACTCTCTCGTTTTGCCTCACGGCGCACACGTTTGCCGAACGCCTTGGCCCGTTTGAACAAAATAAGGTTACCCGACGTGGGGTACCGACGAAGGATACCCCACGCCTTGTTCTGGGCCTCTCGCGCCCGCCTACAGTCCTCATTCCACCACGGCCTCCGCTGGTTGCGCGGGGCTCCAGAGGCGTGGGGAATGGACTTTTCGGCGGCGTCGAGGATGTGCGCCGTGAGGAGTTGGGTAGCTTCTTCAACGTGTAGGTGTCCTATGGATGTGTGGTGTAGTTTAGATGTCTCTAAAAATGTATTCCAGTTAGCTCGTGCTTCATTGAACCTATTATGGGAAGATGGACTGCTTGGGCCTTTGCCTATGTATGTGAGTGAGGTGGGGAAGTGGTCACTGCCATATGGGTCAGTTCCCACTCCCCACTCGACAAGAGGAAAGAGAACTGCGGAGCCAATAGCCAAGTCAAGACATGAGTATGTGTTGTGACCTATGTTATGGTATGTAGGCTGTTTATTGTTGAAAAGGCATGCTCCAGAAGATGTAAGGAATTTTTCTATCAGGCGACCTCGGGCATCCGTTCTGGAAGAGCCCCAAAGAGAGTTGTGAGCATTAAGGTCGCCTGTAAGGATGTATGGTTCGGGCAGCTGGTCAACCAGCGCCTCGAAGTCGGAGCTCGTAAGTGAAACATCAGGAGGAATGTATATGGAGCATACCGTTATCAACCTATTAAATATTATTAAGCGTATTGCTACAGCCTCAAGGATAGTGTTCAAGGTGACAGGGTGGCATGCTAAGGATTTCCGGACGATTATGGCCACACCGCCAGAAGAGTGTGTGCAGCCATCCCTGTCTTTCCTGTATACCAGGTAACTATTCAAGAAATTTGTGTTCTTGGAATTCAGGTGTGTTTCCTGAACACACATTACACTTGGCTGATTAGCATGCAGAATCTCATAGACGTCGTCAAGATTATTCAGAAGGCCTCTGCAGTTCCATTGTACTATGTTCTCTCTTCCCATTATGAAGTGTTCGGAGCTACTGGACTGTGTTGTTTATGTGTCGTCTTTCGGGGCTGTGACTCTCGTCTTTTTTGGCTTGTCGGGAGGCTTTGGCGTCGGGACGCGTTCCTTGCGGTGCACCGCAGACAAGAACGGACCGACGTCCATTTCATCCTCGGATGTCCTCGGAGCGCCTGAGGGATCAGGCTCCTTGGACCGCGAACCCTTAGGGGCGCGCTTTTCCTTGCCCGCAACCACCGAGGGGTTCAGGAACGCCTCGGATGGCACAGGCGGTGCGGTGGGGGTGGAAGCTGCCGCTGGCTCCCCCAAGTCCATCTCCTCCGCGCCCTCGCTTGTGGCTTGGGACGCTGGAGTGGAAGTGGAGGATGCAGCATCGCTTCCACCAGACGTGGTTGACCCCACAGCCGCTGCTGGCTCAGCGAGCGGTGCGGAGGCGGGTTGGGCTGCCCGAGGCAACCCAGGGGGGGGCGGGGGCGGGACCAAGTCCGACTCGCGGTACTGGGTCCCCGCAGAAACCACACGCCGCTCCGCCCCCCGGCGAGCTGCGTCGGCGTACCTCCCCAGAGGGAAAGAGGCGAACCTCTTCCGCGCCTCTGGGAAGGTGATGTTTTCAGTGACCTTGATGTTAATCATTTTCTTTTCTAATTGGAACTTTTCACATTTTCTGGAGTAGGCCGCATGTGGGCCCTGGCAGTTTACGCAAAGAAGTTGTTGAACGTTACAGTTGTCAGACGGGTGGTCATGCTGGGCGCATTTTGCGCAGGTAAGTCGGCCGCGACAGGAGTTGGTGCCGTGCCCGAACCGTTGGCACGTGAAACAGCGCCGCGGGTTCGGGATGTACGGCCGGACTGAACATCGGATGTAACCTGCGTTGATGAATTCTGGAAGGATGGACTTGTCAAAGGTTAGGATGAGGTGCTTTGTCGGTATTTGTTTATCGTTTCTGCGGATGGTTATGAGCCTGACCGCTGTTACGCCCTGACTACGAAGGCCCTCCAGCAGGTCAGCTTGAGATTCATTTAGCAGGTCATACTCGGAAATCACGCCCTGGGAGCTGTTTAAGCTGCGGTGGGGCGTGACTCGGATTGGCAGATCGGCGATGCTGGTTTGAGCAAGAAGTTTATTGGCCTGATCCTGGCTACTGACCTCGACAAGAATTTCACCGGTTCGTTGTTTTTTGGCCTTATACGACCCTCCAACAATACCGTCAAGAAACTTTGAAATGAGAAATACAGACTGTGAAGCAAGAGGTTTTGATTGGTCTACAGATTCCATCACGATGAAGCGAGGATAGTTGTTCGGTTTCGGAGGACTCAAGTTAGGAAGTGGTGGAAAAGAAACTTCGGTGCGGCCCCTTTTCGGGGGCCGATCACGTTTGGGGGGGATTTTTGAAAATGCCATATAGCATAGTATAAAAGCAGGGAGACTGGGGTACTTTCTTCTTTGACCTTACCCTGGTAGCCAAAGAGGTCCCGGAGCTCCCTGCCTGGTAGACAGACAGGGAGCCCATCCGCCGGAGCTTGACCTGGGCTCCGACGGCCACCGTTCGTGGTTTCTAACCCTCCACCTATAAACACATCGCCACGGTTGGATCCAGCTTATGTTTGGGGGCTCGGGGTCCGCGGTATCGCCAGTACCGTCACCAAGATTGCTCAAGGTGCCCCGTGCGGGGTGACGAGGAGGTAATTTGCTCTTGTTCCGGGGCAGAAATTCTTCTTCACAAGGACGGAGTTTCTCAGGCTGAATGCTGGTAAGCTGCGTTTGAAGGTCCTAGGAACGGCAACGTTGCATCCTTCGAGGTACTCGATTATGACGCGTAAGTCGGGGTCGGCACGCTGCTGGGCGGCTAGGTCGCTCTCCGTCACGATCCCGAAGAACGCGCTGTCTTCATCAGAGTCTTGTGGTGGGTCGACGGGGGCGCGGGACAGGCAGTCGGCGTCGGAGTGTTTCCTGCGGGATTTATAAACGACGGTAACGTCGAACTCCTGCAGGCGCAAGCTCCACCGCCAAAGACGGCCAGAGGGGTCCTTCAAATTGGCGAGCCAACACAGCGCATGGTGGTCTGTTACAACCTTGAATGGCCTTCCATACACGTATGGGCGAAATTTTGAAATCGCCCATATAATAGCCAGGCACTCTTTCTCAGAGGCAGAATAGTTTTTCTCCTCCTTCGACAGACCACGGCTGGCATAGGCGATTACCCTTTTGCAGCCGCTTTGCTTTTGGACAAGGACGGCACCCAAGCCGATATCACTGGCGTCCGTGTGCATTTCCGTTTCGGCATTTTCGTCGAAATGAGCGAGCACGGGCGGGCTTTGCAGGCGTATTTGCAACTCGCAGAATGCTTTTTCTTGGTCGTTTTCCCAGCTGAAAGGGGTGCTATCTTTCGTCAAGCGCGTGAGTGGCTCTGTAATGCGTGCGAAGTTTGCCACGAAGCGCCGGTAGTATAAGCACAGCCCGAGAAATCTTCGCACGCCCTTCTTGTCTTTTGGCCTTGGGAAGTTCGCAATCGCTGAAGTTTTTGCCGGGTCAGGTAGGACTCCCGCGGCGTTGACGACGTGGCCCAAGAACTTGAGTTCCCCGTATGCGAAACGGCACTTTTCAGGCTTCAGCGTCAACCCCGACGTACGAATGGCCTCGAGTACAGACTCCAACCTTGCAAGGTGTTCGTCGAAAGTCCGTGCGAATACCACTACGTCGTCGAGGTATAGGAGGCAGGTGTGCCACTTAAGGCCAGCTAGCACAGTGTCCATGACTCTTTGAAACGTCGCTGGTGCTGTGCACAGCACAAACGGCATCACCTTGAACTCGTATAGGCCGTCTGGGGTTATAAATGCAGTCTTCTCTCGGTCTCTCTCGTCCACTTCGATTTGCCAGTAGCCGGTCTTCAGGTCCATCGATGAGAAGTACTTCGCGTGGCAGAGGTGGTCGAGGGCGTCGTCGATTCGGGGAAGGGGGTACACGTCCTTTTTCGTGATTTTGTTCAGTCGCCGGTAGTCAACGCAAAACCTTAATGTGCCGTCTTTTTTCTTCGCGAGTACGACGGGCGCAGCCCAGGGGCTTTTCGATGGCTGTATAATGTCATCGCTCAGCATGTCGTCGACTTGAGTCCGGATGGCTTCCCGTTCGTGTGAAGAGACGCGGTACGGTGACTGTCTGGTAGGTCGGGCTCCATCTTCGGTTATTATTCGGTGCTTCGCTAGAGGGGTCTGACGTAGTTTTGCGCTCGACGAAAAACATTCGCTGTAGCGACGCAGCAAAGCCAATAATTTTTTCCGTTGTTCTTGCGGTAGCGCCGGATTCACGTCGAATGGCTGCGGGAGCTTGAAGGTTTCTACGGGTGTGCGTTCAAAGTCGGCGACTGCGATCACATCACTTGCTTCTTGGGTTTCTTCGAGGAACGAAATTGCAGCTCCCTTGTTTAAATGCTGGTACTCTTCGGTGAAATTAGTGACCAAAACGTGAGATTGGCGTTGCTTAAAGTGCGCAATGCCTCTTGCGACGGAGACGCCGCGGTCGAGAAGCAACCTTCGATCACTCTCTACGATAGCGTCGATGTCAGAAGCAGCATCCTCACAGTAGACGGCGATCATCAAGCTTGCGCGGGGTGGCAGGGTGATGTGATCGTCGGCGATCCTGACAGCAGCACGGTGATCGGGGATCGGTTGCGGCGTCGTGGAGTGATCGGAGGAAAATGTTATCGACTTGGTCTGCAGATCAATTATTGCGCCGTTGTCCGTCAAAAAGTCAATTCCGAGAATCACGTCGCAGGAGCAGTTAGGCAGAACGACGAACGCCGCAGGGTACGTTGTGCCGTCTATGGTGACGCGCGATGTGCACATTCCACTTGGCGTCACGAGGTGGCCTCCTGCTGTGCGTATGTGCGGACCGTCCCATCTGGTCATAACTTTCTTCAGTTTAGACGCAAATGGTCCGCTCATTACCGAATAGTCGGCTCCCGTGTCTACGAGGGCGACTACGTCAAAGCCGTCGATGGACACCTTGACGTCGGATGCCGCCTTCCTCGAGTTCCGGGTGCGTCGGGGCGTCGCATCTCGGCTTGTGCGTGTTGACGGTCGGGCACTGTGCGTCATCGTTGTCATCGTCTTCTCAGCGGACGTCTCGTCGTGTACGGGAGTCTCGTCAGGTCTGGGTCGGGTCGTCGGGTGAGGGCATGTTGTGAGTCACTGTCTTCCGCGAGTCGTTGCGTCGTTGGAGGGTTTTCATTTTTCCGCGATCGTGCAACTTTACCTCCAGAAGTTGCTACTTTTAGTTTCCCCCGCGTGGGCTGGGGGACCTTCCACGTGAGAACTCAGCATTGCTACGGCGGTTCGGCGACTGGTATGGGTAGGGTGACGGCGAACGGTTGAAACGGGCTGGTCGACGGCTGGTGTTGGACAGGTACTCTTCGATCTCCGATGGGTGCTGGCCAGTTCGGGGGCGGGGTGCGTCGACGGAGAACCCTCGCAAACCGAGCCTCCTGTAGGGGCAGCGACGGTAGACGTGGTCGGCCTCTCCGCAGTGGTAGCACAGCGGACGATTGTCGGACGTTCGGCACACGTCGGTCTTCCTTGGGGCAGGGGGTTGCGCCGCAGGTGGTCGGGCCGGCGAGAGGGGACGACGGTACGGAGCCTCGTGACGATAGGGTGCAGGTGGGCGAGGGCGATGTACAGCAGCCGCGTAGGTCATGGCTTGCGGCTCGCGAGGTGCTACTGGCGTCGTTGAAGTTCCCAGCGCTTGCTGGACTTCTTCTCTAATGACGTCGGTAAGAGAAGCGACTTGTGGTTCCGGCGTTGTCGGGAGCAGTTTCCGCAGCTCCTCCCTCACTATTTCGCGGATAGCCTCGCGTATGCTATCAGCCGGAACCCGCATGTTGTCGATGTAGTTCGCACTGGCCGCGCCAACAAAGTTCCGGTCATACTGCTTAGCACGCATTTCGAGAGCCTTCTCAATCGTGCTGGCTTCGGTCACGAATTCAGCGATGGTTTTGGGCGGGTTGCGGACAAGTCCAGCAAACAGCTCCTCCTTCACACCGCGCATCAAGAAGCGTAACTTCTTTTCTTCCGTCATTTCGGGGTCCGCGCGGCGAAATAATTGCTTCATCTCCTCAACGAAGATCACGACCCCTTCGTTGGGGTGTTGTGTCCGAGTTTCAAGCAAAAGCGCAGCTCGCTCTTTTCTCACAACGGTAGTGAATGTCTTCAGGAACTCCCTTTTGAAGTGAGTCCAGTCGGTCAAAGAACTCTCATGGTTCTCGAACCAAGTTCGAGCAGCATCTTCTAAGTAAAGGAAGACATGCCGGAAAGTTTCTTCGTCGTCCCACCTGTTGAAGATGCGGACGCGCTCCAGCTTCTCCAACCATTCTTCGGGGTCTTCAGCGGGGGCTCCCCGGAACGATGGCGGTTCCCGGGGCTGCTGCAGGACGATTGGAGATGTTGTTTCTTGCGCCATGGTGTTGGTTGCAGCGTTCTTTTTCTTGGGCCCTTCTGGCATCAAACCGAACTCGGGTGGTAAATCTTGCAGGCGGGGGCTGGCTCTTGTTGGACTGGCTTGGCGGCTTCTCGAGGTTGTAGTGGGCATGAAGGGTGCTATACCCAGCACCTCCACCAGATGTCACGAAGCCAAGGACGACGCAGTTGTCTTGCAGGAGAAACAAGTTTATTGGAGCGAACTTGTGCTCCCCTAACAACTCAAAAGAATACAGAGGCGGCGAAGCAGCGGTCAACAAAGTGACTTGCGTCAGCGAGCGTCGCAGAATCGAATGCCCCGGCGTCCGCACTGCAGGCTTTTTATCTTTTAGCGCGCGTGGTTCTCGAAACGTCGATTCGCATCGAGAACATAGTAGACCCAAGAAGATTATTCTGGGCTGTTCACGTTAGATCGGAATGCTCTCCCTATCACAACAGATAACACATGCGGCACAGAAAGAAAGAATTGAACACGCGCTTTCCTTGGCGCAGAGATAACACAGACCGGCACAGCCGGGCGGTAAAAGCAAAACACAAATAAACAAACCCAATGTATGGTTCGCGGCAATACTACATACGGCACGAAAATCCTTCCTTATGTTTTCCGGAAGTTTACTAACCAGTAGAACAGCTCACATGGAGGTACAGTTACAGTGGAACCCTGATAATACGCTTTTTAAGAGACCGCGTTAAGCGTCGTATGATCGGGGTGCGGTAAATGCCGGCGTAGTAGATGGTCTTACGTGATAGGTTTTCTAAGAACGTATTTAAACTACTATATGTAGTGAAGTCTCGCGTGCTTTGCAAACCTTCAGCTAAAATCCCGTTTTTATAAAAGAAAGGCCTATTTTATGCCATCCTGCCCTCCAAGGCGTCCAAGCTAGCCCGCCAGCACCACGACTCGCCCTCGCGAGATAAGGACGACGTGTTAAAGTAAACTGATAGGGTATTAGACGATTATGAAGCTGCCAAGGCCAAGCGAAGAGAGCACATTACGAGACGGCGATGGGAAAACGCGGCAATGAAACTAGCGGAGTGAAAATGCCACTTTGAAACACACTGATAAGTGGAGAGCAGAGAGAGGGACACGAAGAGCATCGTGAAAGGGAGAAAATTGAATGGAGCATGCGAGGAAAGCGGGTGTTCCGTCATCACCGCGGGGTTGCGTCGTATGTGTTTTTGCATTCGTTTGCAATTTTTGAAATTCACAGTCCACCAGCCGCCCGAACTTTGACTTCTCGCAGTTGGCGCTTCAGCGGGTTGCTGTCGCGCGGAATCGTCGAAGGTTAAAAACCGCTCGCGAGTACCCGCCTGCTTGCTTGCCTCTGCTCATCAAGTCGTCTGGCCCGACTGCCGACCTTTGAACATCAAGCAGCGTCAAAGAGGGATGAAGAATCAAGAAAGGTCGACAGGAGGCTGCGAAGCGGTGTAAAAGAAGAGAAAAAACACCTTCTTCCCATAAGGGAACCCTGAGTAGTATGCGAAGCAGGCATGGGGTCGATTCAAGTGCCCATTAGTTTTAGGTTCATCGTTTCCGCGAGGTTGAGGTACGTAGCTACCGTTGTATTTACCGTTTGTTTCGATGGTAACTAGCACACTGTTCATATACTGGGACCACGAAATGGGAAATTTCGTTGACCCCATCGCTGTCTCGCATAGGGTTCCCCTGCGGGAAAAATGTGTAATTTTATTGGAGGGGGTGGGGGGTGTTAGAGTTGAGAGGCATTAAAGAGGGAGAGAGAAAGAGTGAGGGAGACGATGTACATAGTATGAGTTTGTCCTCATTAGGACATTATCATCATCATGTTCAATGTAGGTGACGTCGAGCTGTTGGCGTTCTGCTTTGGTTATGACCGCAATATCGTCTGTGAAATGTAAAGTCAAGGGCTGTTGCTGTGAATGAACCCTAATGTTACTGAAGATAAGGTCGATGCACGTTCCCCGGATGATTGTGGGCTGCTTGTAATCACGGCCCTCCGAGACTCGCCCTAGCACGCCGCTGCCGACGACGATGAAAGGTTGAAGGCACGTGAAGCGTGCTCACCTCGTGCCGGCCCAGGAAGACACCGGCAACACTGTCGCTCCACGAGTCCTTAAAAGGGAAGCGTGCTCGTCTCATGCCGGCACAGGAAGACACCGGCAACACTGTCGCTCCAGGAGGCATTGAAGGGACCCGGCGTTCAGCAAGCCGAGCATGCGCAGTGGGGGTGCGGACGCCGCAATAACGACAACTACAAGGGTAGGACATAGCCCCGACAACGAGATCGGGGTTTTATTCCAATGTTTCAAAGGGGACTTTGCCGGGGCCGTAGGGATTCGTCGAAAGAACTGCGTCCTCGTACGTCCGGGGGACGTACCAGCGGGGTTACAAGCTTGTGGACAGCTGCTGTTTAGGTAGCCTAATGAAAAAAAGCAAGAGCCGCGAGGGAAAGATGAATACATGTCTTCTCTGACATTTCGAAACAACGTTTTCTTTTTGAGGGTACCTTGAAACCTGCGGCACATGTTTGTAACTTTACAAAGAAAGCTTCCTGGTATGAGTATATATATCGAATGAGAATGAGAATGAGTATGTATATATCGAATGGTATGAGAATATATCGAATGCAAGGTAAAAATAAGCTGAAACCTGCCTCTTCAACGTACAGGAAGCTCTGCGTAAGACGAACGAACTCTATTAAAAGACCTCGAAAATCGGTTCGTATTATTGAGAATGCGTCTTAAGGAGACATTTTTTTGCACTTTTTGTGTTAGCAGCAGGGTTCTACCCACAAACGTTGGAGAAATGGACAGATGAATACGGGCAAGGTGATTGCTAGGCACATACTGATAAATTACAAGACAGCAACCATTCCAGTGGCTGTTGTCTTGTAATTACAAAAGGGGAAAACTGCAAGAGAGTATATTACTTTGCCGCCAAAATCATATACTTGCAGCCTCCGATTTTTAAGTGCCTACCTGTCCATTGCTGCATCGCACGGGTAGGCCACAGCATCGGGCTCTTCAACCGCAAGGTGAATGACACAATCCACGGTTCTTCTCTTTGAGGCGATTCCTCAGTTGTGTTTTGAGGAGTTTTACAGCTGAAAAGTCTCCCTCGCAGTTTACCAAGGTTCTGTCGACCGCGACTCTGGCCAGCTTCCCGGCATATGTTTCGTGTTTGTAGCAGCTGCTCGGATCCATACTCTCTACTGTCCGAGTGGTAACTGAGTACCAGTAGCGATCTAAGAGTTAATCCGCCTTTTTCATTGCGGTGTGCTGCCACCTAGCGTGCCTAGCGGAAGTTGAGGCGGTAGGGTTTGCCGGCGTTTCCTCCGGCTGCGTTCTCGTTGTATGCACGGCAATCCCACATTACGGCGAGGAGCTGCCGAAGTCTTTGTTCTGTGTTGGTGTTATAACGCCTTAAGATAACAGCCCCTGGTCATCACATGATACCAGGCGGCTTCTTATCACTGAATGAGGGCTGGCAGAGAAATTTCGGACAGATCCGTGTGCCGTCCGAGTAGCAGAGCGAGCAGTACTTGGAGTCCTCTGGCATGAAGTGCGATCGCCAGCTCAACAAAGGCCGGCAGTTTGCAAAATGCCTTTAAGCGCTGGACACATGTACGATTGGTACCCGCGATTCGCATGCGACTGATTGTTACGACTGTCGCCCCGACTAGTCGTACGCGTGAATTTGAGACGGCCCGATGCGCGCATGAGATGCGTCGTCGGCGTCACTCCGCCCACTGCTTTTGCTCCTTGGTCAACTACGATGATCGCTGAGCTGAATTTGTAGATTCTGCGCGTTTGTTCACAAGAAATGGATAAAGCAAGCAATCGTTAAGCGTTTTCTGCCTTCGGAAACAGTCCGCACACACGCCGGCCGCGCCTGCCAGCTCGGCACACTCAGCGGCTCGAACCGGCGCAGACCACGGTAGCAACCGCGCTTGTCACTGCTCTTCTGAATCAATCTGATTGCTAAAAAGAAGTTCCACATGCGAGAAAGTAGGTGTTAGTGTGGTGAAAAATTGTGCTAAGGATTGTTGTCAGGGCTTATTTTAAAAGCGGCGATCAGACATCTGCCGCGATGCAAGCCTACGCTGACCGGTCGCCGCGGTGCGCGGTGCGCCGAGCGGCCCAGAGATGGCGATACCTGCGCGGAAGCATCGAAACAGGCTACGCAGATGTCTCGGTCACCGATCGCTCAAACGGCAGTTATAGCTTAAATAGAGTTCCTCATGCGAGAAAGGGGATGATAGTGTAGTGAAAAGTTGTGTTGCGGATTGTCATTCGCAGTTGCACAGATAGCGGCGATCAAATATCCGCCAGGATGCTAAGCCCAAAGTTCCCATCACCCGAGCCGACGCGAGCGACGCAAGCCGCCGTAGCCGATCGCGTGTGGCCGACGGGACGCGATAGAAGCCGACACCGTTCCCTTTTCGGCACTCCTAGTTACAGCGGAACGCAGCACAAGTTGTGGGCATTGTTCCGCGCACAACGAGCACACACAAAAAATCAAACGATGTAAATACAACCACGACCCCTTCTCGCTTGTGCGGGAGCTGTGGGGAATGTCGTCTGCAGCCCTACCGGACTGCTTAGGGACTTGGCCGCTAGGGGATTGCGCATGCGCAGTGGGGTTGTGAAAGAGGCGGATTTTGGCGGGGGGGGGAATTTTTTAGGGCGGGGTGTGGGGTTCGAATTGGGGGGGGGGGCAATTAAAGAACCGCTCCCTTCCTTGCCCCAGTTCTGTGGGGGAGGTGATACGTTATAACCATGCAAGCGTGTAGGCGTATTCGGTTTAACCCGCTTGCACACAAATCACTTAGCTACACACTGGTTTTTGGCGCTCCTTAGGCAGTGCAACGGCCGGCTCGAGCCCGCATTTCTGACGGCCGCAACACGTTTGCGACCAACATGAGAGGGATTTAACCTCGCGCAAGTGGTATACTTAAAAATAACAAAACATAACACGCTGAGGACCTCTTTGGGGGTGCGGGATAATGCCATCACCGCCCCCCCCAGTGGCCTTTACTGCCATGTACCCGCATAGGGTAAACAGATGCCGATATCCCGACGGGCTCGAGAGTGGCGCTTTCGCGAACGGAACCATTGATGTAGTGCGAAAAAATAACCTCATACAAACGCGTGTCTGTCTATCTGAAACCAAAAGCAATTTATCCCGATATAGTTCGGCCAGTAACCTACGGCTGTTAGATCCACTTCAATAAGCTTCTTGTTTATTCTCGGAGAAGTTAGGTTTTAAGTATAGTTGCAATAATTACAGCATACATTTTTCTCTAACCAATGGTGCCCCAGCCCAAAAAAACCATTAGCCGGCCTATTTACAGTTTGTCTTCCAATGGGTCGGCAAATTGTGTATTAGGCCCCCATTGGCGTTCCCATAGTCCGGCCAACTGGCCGGCCACTTGGACGCCCCATTGGAACGACAATATGTCTTTCCATTTGAAACCCCACTGGACTTCCAATAGGCCGCAGCTTGTTGCACTTTTAGTTGGTTTTATCTCATTGCCGCAGCGCAGCTCCACTCCATCTGATTTGCCGCTGCACCTGTATCACAAATAGGAGAACTCTTGGAATCGATAAATACCTTTATTGCTCTGTTTGTGTACACGCCATGCAGTCAGTTCATTGTTTAAGCAATTTTTTACAGGCCAGTGTTCATGCCGTGCTCCACTCGCCGCAGCCTGGCTGGACTTTTAGAAAGTGAGCGTCAAAAGCGAACAATATCTTACGTTTTTAATAAACCGAAGTTTCCCGCATTCAAACAACAAGACAATGAAATGTCGAGTGGCGTGAGCTCACCTCTTCAACCACGTTCCATGCATGGCGAACTGCTCTGCGTGGCGATGACGTCAACCCGCCAGCCCTAACACGAACTGCCTCGAAATATATTCAGGCCGACACATTAGTTCATAATATTACCGCTCACGGTACGAGGAATGAAAATGGCACGGAGAAATGAACCGCGTACGTTACTCACATAAACAGGGACCCCTTTCCTTCGATGCGAAGTTTAGCGGCGTTAAGTGTAAACATGCATCTTGAAACGCACTGCTAGCAGTGTACGACATCATTGTCGCCACTTCTCACGCTTTTGCAGACCACCCTACATTTCCAATGCAACGTACAATCAGAGAAGACTGCGTATGCAATCGACCAACACGCCTACATCACCAACACCCCGTTGAATACCACTTCTTCACTGTACGTCTATGGACTGGATTTGATTAGATGGGATCGTGGTTGTATTTAGAAACATTTTGCTACTCGTGTAATAAAATTTTGTCATTAGTGTTTGCTTGTTTTCATGCTTTTTAAGAACTTTATTTTGAATTGCCGATTGTTAATATTCGAAATTATTTGTTTTATAAACAAAATATGTAAAGGTTGAAGTTTCGAACATATTTGAAGGTTTCAAATGAAGATTGAGAGAGACAACGAACTTTTAGCAAATGGATGTCGCAATTGAGCACTATTCAAAGAAATAATACCTAAACAACTATCCTAATTGGCTCCCTAATTTGGTCATCATGTTGGGCCAATGGGTCCAAATGGGCCAACTGGCTGTCCTATTCGAGCTCGAGTTGATTGCTTGCCCTTCATTTTTTGGTTTATTCCTTTTTTTGTCTTGAGATGTGTCTGTATCATATCTTGTGTTCATGAGTTGTGATGGGCTCTCATCCTTCGTGTTGTTACTCTCCTATTTACCAGATTTGTACAAAGGCATTTATTTTTAAAGTGGTGCTTTTTTGTTCTTCTCACGGCTTTTGAAAAGGCTCGTCTAATCCCTTGTTGAATGCGCGATTGCGCGATGGTGCTTTTACGTTGCATATTTTGTAGAGTGCCAGTGAAAAGTGGCGCGATACTACGACAAAACTGGATGCCATTCACTCACACTCACTCAAAACATATTTTCCACGTGCACTCATTCAGACTCACGCTTACTACTCAAACTCACTAATTGCACTGTTTCACGTTCATGCTCCTTTTTCTCCTTCCTTACTCGCACTCATTTGCGTTTGCGCTCATTACTCGTCGTCACCACTCACACGAAGTTACAATAACGCTCACCACTCGTCGTCCCTATTCACACTCACCCACGATCACTTTTACCACTGGCATCACCACTCGCACTCACTCGCTCCCACGCTCACTATCGCCAACCCCTTCGCACTCGCTCAGTAAAGCTACACCTCATTGTCACCACTTGCACTCAAGCACACCCGTGCTCAACACTCGCTTTAGCTACTCGCACTCACTCGCACTCGGGCTCATCATTCCACTGGCCACTCACAATCCCTCGTAGTCGACTCACCACTCGCATCCTCTTCTCACACGCACTTGCACTCGTACTGGCTGCAGCCCTCCCCACCTCCACTCACACTCACCCCAAACTCAATACCGCCAGTAATACTTATTCGCGTTTTCAGTGGTTTTACCTGTTTACAGCCCGGGAATTGCGAATTCGGGTTATATTGCCGCGAACCATACATTGGGTTTGTTTATTTGTGTTTTGCTTTTACCGCCCGGCTGCGCCGGTCTGTGTTATCTCTGCGCCAAGGGAAGCGCGTGTTCCATTCTTTCTTTCTGTGCCGCATCTGTTATCTGTCGTGATAGGGAGAGCATTCCGATCTAACGTGAACAGCCCAGAATAATCTTCTTGGATCTACTATGTTCTCGATGTGAATCGACGTTTCGAGAACCACGCGCACCGAAAGATAAAAAGCCTGCAGTGCGGACGCCGGGGCATTCGATTCTGCGACGCTCGCTGACGCAAGTCACTTTGTTGACCGCTGCTTCGCCGCCTCTGTATTCTTTTGAGTTGTTAGGGGAGCACAAGTTCGCTCCAATAAACTTGTTTCTCCTGCAAGACAACTGCGTCGTCCTTGGCTTCGTGACAATATGTTTGTAAACCGAATGAATTATTCCATTCAATCACGATCTTCAATGCGACTACAATGACACGGATACCAAAATGGCAGAGCTGCGTGAACCGAGAAATATAATTTCCGTGTTTTGCGGGCACATCTCCCCATTCGCTATCGTTCATGCCGTAGTGGAGTGATAAGACATAATTTCGAGCCCCTTGGGAAGTTTTTGTGGGCGGCAACATCTTCCCACGTGCGATTTCCTTGTTGCCTAACATAAACAAACTGCCTCAGCGAGCGAAGCTGAACTCAGGTGGTCGTGTTCAGCAGTTCAGTGTCTTAGTGACTGCGCTAGAACGGTGAGTAGAAGCGAGGGATTCACCCATGGGTTCATCACCCGAGGCTGGCAGACGCGACATACAGAGAAAACAGCCATGCGCATTGTCGGGGCTTTATACAAATCGGCGGAACTGCCTCTAATCACACAGCAGAACCCACCATGCTGCCGCACAAGCCGTAGGTGGACAACTGCCGAAACTGCACATGAACAAACACCATGAACTATTCATTGCTGATGCAACGGTGCGGATTATGAGCCAAGGTCCGAATTTAAGCAAGACGTTTAATGCCGTACATTAAATTGGCGTGTAGTCAATTCAAGAATATGTTGTTTTATGGGTTATATTGCAGTGGAGCTACTCGAAGTGGAAAATTATCCAGCCATGCGCAAAGCTCGCTCCCTCCCTCCCTCCCTCCCTCGTTCACTCACTCACTAACTCACTTCCTCACTCACTCACTCACTCACTCACTCAATCACTCACTCACTCACTCACTCACTCACTCACTCACTCACTCACTCACTGATTCGCTCGCTTGCGCACTTTCTCAAGCTCAAGCTAAACGCAATCGCACCATTGACAAATGGCTGCGCGTACGAGGGCCTAGTACTAGCGGTACTTACGATCGCGAGCGGGCCCTGCGATAAATAGCCTACAGCGAGTACAACGGCAAGAGTAGAGATCATTATGGAAGGTTTTGCTCATCGCGCGTGTAGCGTGACGAGTGCACTCGGCACTCGTGAGTGGTGAGTGGGGCTCAGCACTCGAGGGGGATGAGTGGGGGTTCTGTGCAAGTAGATCTCGCCCTCGCGATAGGTGGACGGGGCTCACTGCGACTGGCGCTCGCACTCACTCCTACTTCACATGTCAGTGCGAAATGATGACGAGGCTCAATCACCCCTGACGATTTAGCGCGGTTTGTGTGAAGGCACTCGTGGGTGAGCCTGCCAGAACAAAGTGGCGCCATCTTGGGGCACGTTCTTGTGAACGTACTATTTATACTTTATTTCGAAGAAACACCTGCCAGCTGATTTATTCCGATTCTGGGTAGCAATCATATGAACCACGTTTGAATTTCGCAGGTGCCACTCTTTTTTTTTGTAGCGCGTGCCGCTTAAGCGTCTGCTCCTCTGAATTCACGGAGCCATCATATCTCGTACCCAAAATAACGAAGTGGACGTCAAGTACAGAGCAAATAGAACGAAGAGACAGCGCGACAATATTTTTCGGCAGCGACGAGTTACGCGACAGTCAAGAGAACGGCGGGGCCATGCAAATGCCACCGAACGCGGCGACGCGCTACCAAACAACGCCTGAGTATATCTAAAACCTTGGTACGTTCGTTTGTACGGTGAGCACTTCGTGGGACGCAGCAGGTATGCCCAGTCGCCGAGAAGACTATTTCGCAATAGGGAGTATCGTAATCTTCAGGCAAACGTTTTTCAGTCGTTCGTCTTATACAAAACAAATTTCTTTCATAGCTTCCGTTATCTATTTTTTATGAATTTTCGCTATGCAGCCGCAATTTTACGTAGTTTTTTTTTCTGTTTGAGTGAGTTGTGCCCCTGGTATTCCACGGTTCGGTGGTCAGAGGTTTGGCCCCTTTTGTGCTGGTTTATGTTGCTTTTCTTGAATGTTTTTGGACACTCGTTAGGTTTAATCTGCGATCAGATGGGTCTTGTTCCCTTTAGGTTTTTTTCAACTGCCCTGTAGCTGGCTGAGTGAATGCTAGCTTCGTTAGGCGTATTTTCATGATTGCTCTTATCAAAAATTTTCTTGAATTTGGGTTGCTATACCAGTTGTACGCTGATTTTTCTGTTCATTTTTACTACAAAACACTTTCTATGTGGTTGAAGTAAATTTCTGCTCTTAAACGTATGCTAGGCAGGCGCGGGCCCCTACTGGATATAAATACGCTGCCCGGCCGCTACGCCCCGTTCGTTGTTACAGTTGCGAGCAGAGGAATCCTGGGTTTCTCACAACCCAGGATTCGCGCTGCTGGCCGCAAATGTCAGCTGCGGTCACCGCCGTGCTAGTTCGTGGTAGGCGGGGAACAAGTGGGTCGTTTGCCAGTTTCCGGTAGCTGTACGCTTGGAGCTGTTTGTAGGAGCATGGTGGAAATGCATGGAATGTACCGCGCGCATGACGCGTATGCGTTACGCGGTGCATATATGCCAACCATGATATGTATGATGGCTCAAAAATCCTATTCTAGGAAACAGTGCGTGGCGGTAATGAAAGACGAACAGCATCGCCATAACTACGCCCAGAAGCGACATGCAGAAAAATTTCCGCACGCATCTTTGTCTAAACCAAGATAGCCAAACGCCACTACGATTTTATTTGTGCTGCTTGAACACTGGTGGCGGGGTTATTAACACGGCATATGCAGCATTCAATGCTTTGCTTTGCGGCCATTCCCACATGTGGTAGGTCCGTCAATTTTTTCGGATATTATTAATAAAACGTTTTTTGTGTTCCCTTACTCCAGAAGCTACTCTTTCTTTTTATTATTGTAGGAGGCTTTATTTCCGTATTTCTATGCTTCTTTCATCGTTTCTGAGTCGGTTCCTAGGCTTTCATGGGCTCCATGGTTCGTAGGTTTTAAGATCTACTTTTTCAGCAGTTCAGATTTCTTCCGGCTGGCTCAGAATACCACTCAAAGCTTTTGAGAACGTGAATGAGGCTGCCTTCATCCCCTATAGGCACAACCCCACTTGAAATGTAGATATTGGAAAGGCTTTTGACATGGCCAACTATTCCGTTGCCATGTTTTGCTTTCTCGATAGGCCTAGGCTTCACAGCTCTACGTTTCCAAAACTTCAGTTTTGCACCGCATATCTCAGAATACACCTCAAGGTTATTGAGCACATGGACTATGCTGTATTCTTCCCTGGGGTTCAGTGTGACATTGTCTGCGAAGCCGTTAATTTAACTATGTGACTTCTTGTAACTGTAGGCTTTAAATGGTCGTGTTGATTACAACGTATTTTTTAAAGAAAGGTTCTATTGCTAAGACAAAGAGCGGCGGGGAATGACTTGCGGACGGAAGTCGTTACACCTGGGTCCATTACTACGGGTTTGTTGATGACTAAGCCTCTCTGCATGCTGTTGTAAATGACGGCAAAGGCATTAATGGATTGTTGCGGGTATCCAGCGGCTGTTAACGTCGCAAATATGTAATTTTGCTCTACTCTATCCAACACATGCTCCTGATATAACGAAACAATCCAGCCCCTGGTATGTCTGCTTTTTGTGTATCCTATTTTATCTACACTCAACACGTTCAAAACTTGCAGTCTCTGTCCTCCATGCAACATTCTTGCAATGCGCTTGCACTCCTGGTTGCAGAAGGGGTGGTTGTTTTGTTGGAATGGATTCGCGAAGTTTGCAGCTGACTTGGCTTCCTGTAGTCCCCTATAACAAGGTGATAAACGCCAGCTCAGGGGTTCGTTCCATTCCCGGGTATTTTTTGTAATACAAAGACTCTGCCTCGTTTGAAGAAACTTGGGAGTATATGAGTATGTTTTTTAAGGCTGTGCAATGAGGAGTGCCCCGAAGGTCCGAAAATGCTTCCTAGAACTCGACTTGCAGACGTACTATTCTTGGCGCTTTATGTTTTTTAAGTTTATCATTGAAACTGTGAACCCTTCTAAGCTTAATTGAGCCTGTCGCTGCAGTAACAACCGACCCGGTACTTGCCGCTACCCTCAACAAGGGGCCTTTGAGTGACGTTCTCAGTGTTTCTGTGGACCTTGCTAGAGGCCAGTTCCTCAAAACAAGAAATGAATAATTTTAATGTCTCTTGGTGGAAAGTTTGCTGGGTTAGCTATGCTCGCTTAGATTCCCAGGGGTCTGTTGCGTGCATGTAACGATTGCTGGATGGGCGCTGCCAGATGTAACCTTACGTCAATGCGCGATTATGACTTCTGACATCATGCTATTCTTAATTTTAAATACTGGGAATTGCTACGCATGCTACTGATGTCCTATATGTGCAACAATTATATTATTTTATTAGATTAAGTATTGAATATTTACACGTAAATGAGAAACAAAAAACCTAATGTTAGTTTTTTTTTTAACTCAAGGTCTTTTTTGCGATTTTTTTGCGATTTTTTGCGACCTATGCGATTTTTTCTTTAAATAAAATGTACGCAAACGCACGCCACAAAGAAATCCTGTTAGTTTTTAGTTTTTGTTTCACGGAAGTATTTAAATTTTTAAACAAAATTTATTTTATTATATAAGTCAATATTATGATTAGGTTAAACAATTTTTACAGTGCTTCGCTAAGCGGGAAAGAAAGAGAGGGAGAAAAAAATTCTAACATAAACAAGTATCTTTGCTCGCTGAGGCTGCGGATATGGAATTTGTGCTGATAGTAACGCTAACTGGGCTTCTCGAGACAAAAAATTCCTGTACACCGAAGCACTCCTTATGATGCAGTGAATGGGAGAGGAATATAGTTTAACTGAGTATTTTTTACTGTAGTTGATGTACACGGTTCAGAATCTGCCACCCGGTAAACCAAATCCTTGAAATGTTATGAGGGGCGTGGAAGGTTCCGCGTTCATTCTGTTGATTGAAATTAAACAACGTGGTTCCTACGCCGACAAAAGTTTCCAGTGCACTGCATATGTCCTCTATAAGCAACTATATTTGCTACAAATTACAAAAGGTAGGTAGAGCATGGGAGGTACTAAAATCGTCTCCCCTTACAAGCAGCCGCCTCTAGCCCTTGCCCAGTGGATGCATCCGAGGCAACTTGGACGGCAGCTTCTTCTAGGTTGGCATTAGGAGATGAGCTAGTAAATCTTCCGCTGCTCCAGTGTGGTGACCCCGAGATGCAAGACTTGATCTCGACCGCATAACTACAAAAAGTGTTTAACAAAACGGAGACCGAAATGCGCGAGATGCGGTGGACCACACCCTGCCTCCTTTTCCAGGTGTCCACGAAGGAAATGGGCGTCATACCTTCAGAGAGAGAAAATCCTTAACGGCAAACAAGACAGTGAGCAGCACCCACTCTCAAACTACGAGTGGTTTTCGAAGACGGCGCACAGCCAAAGAAAATTTGACCATAATACCCGTCATGCTCTATTCGTCAATACTCAAGGGATAGAAGATTACGAGGGAGCGGAGGGGGAAAATCTCGAAAAATAGGGTCTCTCCTCCACCTCCGCCTCCTCCCCTTGACACGGCAACCAAAAATGAAGTACCCCGGCGCGAGATTGAGGTTCTTCCACAAACTGTGCCACATACTGCAACGGATTCCACCCAAATACGCAAAATGATACCAACTCCACCAAATGACTTCACTCAACTGCTTTTACGGATGTTGTTCATGGCCCTGAAAGCGATACTACATGCTCTTCCACAGGTCAACAAACTACCTGAAGTCGTCAAGACCCTGGTGAAAATGAAGCAAGTTAACACGCAATGCGGGCATGGAATCCCACTTAATGTACATTGGTATAGACGATCTGTAATATCTCAGTGGAATTGTAATGGCGTCAGGGGAAAAATGGGAGCTTTCCGTAAGCTTGTAGCGCCATATAACATCCCTGCGATGTGCATATCGAAGGCCCACAATAAACCAAACTTTCGTTTGGCAAATTATGTCGGATAGGCATCAGACTGATGTGTTGCTCCAAGTCGTGCAATGTTGTGTGTAAGGCAAGCTATACCGTCAGTGCTAGTCGCATCATCGTCTACCCAAGCTCCGCAATTTGTGCGGTGCAATGTTGTATTGGGAAACACAACTGTTACAATACTGAGCTTGTATATTGAACCGCATACTGCAATAGCTTGGACTGAGCTTACCGCTATGTGCCGGCCAGTCGGAAGCTTCATTATGTGTTGCGGAGATTTCAATGTTCCACATGAGTTATGGAACACCACCACCACTGAAAAGCGAGGACGACAGATAGCGAGACTCTCAGACCTCGTTGATTACGCAGTGCTTAATGATGGCTTCTAGACTTTTCTCCATGTGCACTCTTATTTCAATGTATTGGACATTTCATTTTGTTCGTCGGGCCTGTCTTCTGTTTCGAAGACATGCAACACCACGATTTCTACACAGAACAAAAGCACCAGCGCACATCAGAAAGTTGACCAACACATCTTTTGAACGAGTGTTCATTCGAAGTGTGAGTCCGAACATCCTGCTTTATACAGTCCAGAATGTTGCCGCTACACGACAGTGAAACAAGGCATGTTCTGATGTTTCAGTGTGGCCGCAGTGCGTACCCCTTGCGGAACGCACAACGCCGAATCTCACCAGATGGTCACACGTCGGGCGAACTTCCCAGCCACGTAACCTGCCGAAATCCCGAAGATCAGCCGGAAGTGCCGCCGTAGTCAGCTGATGCCAACGGACACCGCGTGACCTTCCTATGTGTTGGTTGTCTAATTGGGTTATTGCCCATTTTTCGCACACTTCACTTGCCGTACTATCCCTAATACTTAGGCTTGGCAAGGAAGACTGGAGATTTCGCAATGTTTTTATAACGTACGCGTAAAATGGCGGCGGCTGCTCAGCTGAAGGACCGGCAATGTGCGCGTCGTGAAATAATGACCGGGAAGTTCCCAGAAAGTACTGCAGCAGCGCCTTCCCTGGGTACTCGTATAAGTCTACAAGGTCGATCACTGCCCGTACCGCCAGCACATTTCATGGTTTGCAAACAAGGCAGACTAAAACCACCCATTGACTTGCGCAGCCTCAGAGCGCTCGTGACACTGTTTCTGTTTTGCCCGCCCAGAAGAACGATCCAAACTTCGTGGCGAACTGTCGGGTGAAATGGTGCGGCGGTTTTGCCACACGTGCGACATAAAAAAAAATTCCCGCGCCTTCCCGCGAGGGGAACACGAGTAAATGCAGAGCATTGGGGCCTCAGTACTGGTTGAAGGCAGTGTTGCTTCCATCGCTTCTTCCGTGATGCTGGAGTAGCAGACACGAGTAAACGTGGGAGCGAGCGTCAACCAAGAAAGGAAGGAGCAACGCAGTGACTGAAGCACGAGCGACCCCTAGACGCTTTATATTTGCAGCGCGCACAGTAGAGGGAGAGCAGTACGGGGGGAGAGCGCGCATGCGCAAGCAGCACGCGCCCTTCCACGCCCCACCACGCTGCTATCACGCACCTGTTACGCCGAGACCGCGACGGAGCGAACGGGCTGACTACGACGCATCAGCGCGCCAGCTGCTGTTGAGAGAGAGGAGGGAAGGAGGAGAGGCGCACCTGCTGCGGACGCGGAGCTGTTGACACCGTCCGCCGCAGGAAGGGCGAGCCTAAGAAATGCTCTGCATTTAACCGCCGAGACGGACGACTTAATTATGTAGCTTCGCTCTACAAGGGAAAGCCTGAACTTTCCTGCAACTGCAAGACTCAAGGACTCCGCAGTCTCAAGGAGGCGCTTCCACGTACTATGCGCCACTTCACCCGAGGAATGAAAAACCACACATAGTACACGGACACCCGTCACACCTCCGACGTCGCCCGCCAAGCCATTTTGCTTTCTTTGCAATCGTATATCTAAATAACCAAAGGTGGAAAGGGAAGGTTGTTATTTTTATTTGAAGTATTTTTAGCTTTAAAAATTTACAAGTGAAAACGATTTAAGAAAACGTTTGCTTCTTGCTGTTTCAACTAAAGGTGTTCTTCTATGGCTTAACAATTACATCCCAACGCGATTTTGTGCTTTAAATAACTTTTATGCAAATGCAAGCCACAAAGAAGTCAAGTTTTTTTAAATACTTTATTTTGTACTAGTATTTAAATTTTAAACAAAAGTGTATTCTATTTATACAGGTCAGTAATCTGTTTAGGATTGAAACAATTTTTACAGTGTTTCGCTAGCGAGAGAGAGAGGAAATAATTTCTAACAAAAACGGATAACTTTGCTCACTGTGGCTGCGCATATTGAGTTTGGGCTGAGAGACGGCTTCCGGCGACAAAAAACTTCCTGTACACTGACGCACTGCTTATGATCCAATGAATGGGAAATAAATATAGTTTAACTGAGTATTTTTCGCTGTAGTTGATTTGCACGCTTCGGTATCCATCGCCCGGTAAACCAAATCCTTGAAATGTTTGGAGGGGCTCAGAAGGCTCTGCGTTCATTCTGTACGTTGTAATTAAATGACGTGGTTCCTACGCCGACAAAAAGTGTCCTGAGTGCTGCATGTGTCCTCTAAGTGTGTTTTTTTATGACGATGAGAAACTATATTTTCTCCAAATTACAAAACGGAGACAGGCGTGGGAGGTCTAAAATCGTCTCCCCTTTCATGCAGCCACCCATAGCCCTTGCCCAGAGGAGGCATCCGAATCACACCGTTGACACGGAGGCACACGGAGGCACACCGAGGCGTTGACACACCGGCCTCTTTTAGTTACAAAAGAGGTGTTACATAAAAAAGGTATTCAGTAAACCATGATTCTGATGCATTGAATGAAACGTTTGTACTGAGTGATACCAAATCCACATTGCCCATATCGAGCCGTCTTCTTGTGGTATTTCTGTAGAGCCTGCCAAATGTTGATTTTAAGAGGCGTGAAAAAAGCACATTGACATTAGAGCAAATAGCCTCCCTAGCCCCATGGGGCATCTCTGACACAACAGCTACCATTTCGGTTTCGTATGTTTTCGCTGGAGCACACGATCTGGATAATTTGCCACCCCCAAAATACTGACGTGTCCCTGAAACTTTCGTCACATTATTTTAAAGAAGAAACCCATTAGCGCAGCATGCGAACACGAGAATGCCACACGATTTTGAAGCGAAAGCTACAATGGTCGTATTCTCGCCGTTTCGCGGTGGCCGGTTGCAGCACTGATAGCTTTGCGGTTGCCTAGCAACCGCCGCAGCTGGCAGCGCCAATGGCAAGCCATCTCGCGTGACGTCAGAGGAGGAGCCGGTGAAATCGCGTTGCAATAACGGAGGAACAGCCGGAGTTGCATCGTATGTATAGAAGCTCGGTGGGATTCATCGTCAGATATAGAAAGTGAGTCGGAGAGACTGAAAGAAGCCATGGAGGCTTCGTCGTCGGAACGATATCGAGATGAGGCAGCGAGCCGAGGAGACCGAGTAAGAACGAGCCGCATGCCTCAAGAAGCGTCGTTTGTACGAAGCGGCCAGGCGAGTGCATTCACATGAGGATGGTTCGTTGCTTGTGCATTCTTTGTTCCAAACGTTTTATATTGCCTTAGATATTATATTACATGCCCTCACATGCACATATTCTGAATCAAAAAAATATTATTGCCCGATTCATGTGAACAGGATTCAATTTCGGTTTCAGGGCGCCGATTCAAGCAGTGACGTCACAGTGTTGCGAGGACGCTCTGCCACGTGTGTCTACCATGGGGCGCTGCGGTACGCTGTGACTTTACTACGGCGTCTGCTCCCGCGCACACGTGCTCCACGAGGGAAGTAAACACGCCGACTCGTCATGTCAAGCCGCGACAGCTCCGACACGTTCTCTTTGTCTGCCATAGAAATGAAATTGATTATGCAAACCATGCTCCTCAACATAGAGTTTCTTATACTTACTAAGAAACTCTATGCCCCTCAAAAAACCGCTCAAACAAAAAAACACACGCTTTCCCCGTGGCGAATCGAACCCGCAACGTTGCGGGAGCGGGCGCGACGCACGAGACCACTGGGCCAAGGTACAAATTGCCTCCGACTGCGTAATAGCCGGTGTACTAGTTGGAGGCCCATCCTTTGAGTCGTACGTCGGTGTTTACAAGCTAGTTTACAGAATTCCTAGCTGGTAAACTGAAATTTCTTAAATAGCGCTTGCGCAGCAAGGTTCCGCGAAGCGCCCGCAATAGCTTATCGCCATCAACTCTGCTCCTTCGCGGAAGCGCTCGCAAAAATAAGTGTGCCCGGCTGCGACTGCGATTTTGCACTGTAGGGATAGTGCTTGCCGTACTTTGGTTTTACGTTTTACGGTCAAAACCTTGACCGATATTGATCTCTTATTACCCAAATTACCCTACGTAACTCTTCTTCTGCACGAAACTGACCTTATATTTTCTACAGGCGAGCCGATCACACACGCATATGCAGTTTGCAGCTTCGGGGTAACGGCGTCGCCGAAGACCACGGCCGAAGCGTCGTACGCCAAAATACGGATCGCATTAGCGCTAGTGTCAAGTTGTATGGGCTTCATGAACCTTACTAAGTTTAGTACACTCACGAAACTAACAAAAAAGAGCCGCTTTCATTGCGGAACGAATGTTGTCGGGCGCAGTTTTCGCTTCTCGGTCAATTCCCGACGACGCGTCGGGCGACCTGTTTATTTGGCGCCTTCGGTCAGCGAGTCGGTCACGCTACGGCGACTTTCCATAGGCCGACGTGTTTGTGTCACCGTCGGCGTAGTGTGACAACGCGGTCGGGCAATTCGGCAGTTGGCCGATGGCTTGGCGACCCGTCGGCGTCGCCGTCGTGTCGGCCTAGTGTGTCTGATACGACCAAGCGACCAAAGAACTGTGGTAACTGGAGTTCAGGTTGACGTCGCCCAAGTCGCTAACGTGGTATGACGTCAGAAACTTTGTTATGCTGGCAATTCACTGACGTCATGGTTACTGGCGCTAGCGATGGGTCCCGATCCCCAGAAGAATATTTAAGGACTTTTTAGAAGCGAATTAAAATATATATTAAGCGCTTGCTGCACCCAGCACTTTGTGTTGAGGGTCCTTGCATACATAGAAAGCCTACAGCAGGCTTTTCACAGACTTAAAATTTGGTGGCACAACACCTTTAACGAGGGGTAACAACCAAAACAAAACACTCAGACATACGAGGCTGAACGATAAAGGCGTAACCGGACAAAGAACCAAGCTAACACTAACATTAACCCTACCTCTCGTTACGCACACCCAAGCATAACCGAGCTAGGCCACAGCCAATTTTTGACATTTCATTTTGAGTTGCCAAAGTTGCAATCTAGGACGTGTGTGATTAAGATTTAGTAAGAGCTATGTTTGCTGGCTTTAGAGTAGCACCAGAAAGTTCTGCTCGATTACTGAAATTTGCGCAAACATTACATGGCCTTCTTTTTATTTTTCTCTCAAGGATTCTTGCTTTGAAATGATGTAAAAAAGTTTTAAAGGACATAGGATTAGGTTGGTAATGGTAAATTATGCGGATAATGTGCTCTATACTACTGGAAATAAAATAATGGATAAAATCATTAGGGGAAAACATTGTCCAGGTAAAAAAAGGAAGGAAAAGTTTGCTGTCGCGTAGAAGGTGTATGGCCTGAGAAAGGTGGCAATGCCCTTCAATGTCAGGGTGGCACTCTTCGAATGGCAGAATTTGCCCGACTGTGCAGAAAAATTAGAAGATTACTCTTGATGGGCAGGGCAATGTTGTATTACGCATGATAAAGATTTTTTTTCATGGGTCACAAACACGGTGTGATAAGGTGCCAGTAAACATCTAAACACCAATGTAAACATCACTAAACGTGTAAACAAACGTAAATGTCACTGCTGGCTTTCTTTCCAGGGAAAATATTGATAATGTGTGGAGTTGTCTGTCCGCACACTGCGAGGTGCAAACATTTTGCCAAAACAAGCTACAGGAGGTGCTGTCCTATCGAGTATTTTTAAAGCTAGAGCAGTGCTTTGCATGTTATCAAAAAACCACTGGGGTTTAAAGCAATTGCAGGTTCTTCGTGACTAGAAACATTTAGGACTAGAACCGGACGTCCGGCGGACATCCACTTTCCGTATCTTGTTATCCACTGGGCAACCCCTTTAAATTTCTTTCCGGAAATATCTGATATTCAACATCCGCCGTACTTCTAAAAGTCAAGCTAAAAAGTCTGTACGACGTCCCTAGGATGAGCCATTCTTTTGTTTGCCCCGGACCATGCCACGGACGTCTGTAGTACATCCTCTGGATTATTGCAGATCTGCGACGCACGTCCAAATGTACGACGGATATTCGATGAACAGCTGTGGTCCAATGGGATTATTCGCAAGTTTTAACGCTTTCATGCATGCGGGCCTCATATGAGGAAACACATTTATCTTACTACAGAAGTCGTCCAGTTACGTGCATCAAGGTATTTGCCGCATGGTGTCCTCAATAGGCAATACGCGAAATTGACAGCGCCATCTAGTGAACGCAGCAGGTACCCTATCCGCCATTTTTATGCTGGCGAGAGGCGACTACTACGCCCGGCCGTCCCGCATGTGAGGGTACGCGCTTCGACTGTCACCGTCAGATTTTGTGCTGCCGAAATGCCAGTACACTGCTGTGTACCGCTGCGCAAGAAACGTGGCGTCACAGAAAACGATGGGAGCAAGGTATATGGATTGAAATACGTTTTCGCAGGGATCATTTAAACGTAAAACGGGGTATAGCGTGCAGAAGTTTTATGCGCGCGTTCTGGGTTGCATGAATCTCCGCAGTGCACCGGTCGCACGAGAGGAAAGCGGGAATAACCATTTTCTGTGTTACGCGGACAGGCTGTGTTTTTATACGTTAGTCAGCTTTGCGGCTATGTGACTTCACTCCGTCGGGCCTCTCCGCGACAGTGATTCCCCTCAGTCGAGTGGAGAGTCCGCCGCTGCTGTTGGGGTAACTAGTGTGACAGAACTGAATAGCTCGGACGGGGGTGTTTTGTAAAGAAGTAGTTAGACGAGGTAGACATGGTAGTTTTGAAGATTATTGCGCACAGTGACGCGGAGAGCTTCGGCTACTCCGAGTAGCATGCCGTACACGCTTGCTGGAAAGACATCTCGTCCGCTTGTACGCATTCAAGCTCCGTTGTGTCCGCAATAAAGATCGATGCATGCTCACCGCACAGCAGTAAAACTGCGTCATTCGGAGGAGGAGGGCTATGCCCGTCGCGAACAGGAAAGTGTCTGCTCAGGCGTTTAACTTCATTTCCCCCAACGTGCGCGGACGCAACTCTTCTATTCGGTGCTCACTCACTATTTTGCTTTACTTTACCAACGAAATAAAATCGGGAAGTCCCAGATGGCAGGGTGCGCTGCTGGATGTTGGCAAAACTGGCCCCATGTAGTATCGCCAGGGCTTGACTGGATAACGTTCTGCATGATGTTGCAGTGCCCAGTGGAAATTCTGTAAATGCGTAACTCCTTCTCATAACAGACCTCGGCAGTCCCATTTATTCGTGAGACGGCATTCATTCCCTGCATTTTAGTCTGTTCGGTTCAGTTGTGTTACAGCTGTTTTGTTGGGTTACAACTCATCTAAACTGTATTTATGTTTCATTATCAAACCTACAGCTGTGGAGGCAGCCAGCACTTGTTTGTACGGGATTCTGCCTTTTGCCTGCCCCAGGCTCGGAGCTCCTAGAAACCTTTGTAGCTACTAGGAGATTAAACATTAACTGATTTAAATGTCCCCGAGTGCCCACAAGTGATTAATGCCTCTTAAGGCTTGCTGTGAAGGGCCAAATCCAGGAAAGGCTGCTAGAAAAGGGGAGTGTGCCCAGAAAAAATGGGGGAAATCCCATTTCAAGTTTCGCGGTAGCCGCAAGCTCGAACCTCAAGGTATTATAAGCTGTATTGTAGTGCTTCCTTAGTCATGCAATTCACATATTAGTGCGACCGTTATTCTTTGTGAGGTGAATTTCTGATAGTCCCTGTGTTTGTAAACTAAATAGAACAACCAAACAACTAAGACAAACCTTGTTCATTACGCCGGACTGAATGTTCGTTTGCTTATATCTTGTATCCTTCCACCGCTTTGCAAAAGATCCAATGGTCTGGTGTCACGGTGGCTGCCCCTTGTGAAATTCTGGGCTACATTCAAGTAGTGAAGCCTGCAGTTAGTTGTGTCTGCTGGTACGACTGTGCAGATCCAGCAGGCGCAGGCTCAAGCTTCGTGTCCACCGACGGCCCCCCCCCCCCACTGCAAGGAGAACGGCGGCAAAGTCGAAGGTCCCAAGGCTCTGGAGATCCTCTCCGAGGCTATGAATCGCGTCAAGTCGTTGCTGCTTATTTTGCTGTTCAGCCTAGGCATCAAAAAGTTACACGGGCATTGGTATGCCCATGCCGCCCTCACGCGAACTCCGCCAGTCCACATTCTGCACGGCCATGGGCCTGATGCTTTGTCATGGGGGGCGCCTCCACTGCTGCGGCAACTCGGTGCATGAGAGCTCTGGTAGCGCCTCCTTGAAGCCCTTCTGCTTCAGCAGAACAAGGAGGCGCAGAGCCACAGGAATTCGGCTGCACGCACCACCAGCCCCAGCGAGGCACTCACACGTAGAGTCTGCCACTGCTCCACTGTCGCTGTTCAAAGCCAGGCTGACTCTGTGCGGCCACCCACTCTTTTTCTGTATTCGGTAGCATGAGGCACGTGCATAGACAATCCCAAGACAGTAAGGGCAACACCAACAACAAACAGCGCCACCAGAAAACGAGACAGCGGAAAAGCGGTACCATTGCGAAGCCCAACAGCAAAAAAAAAACAGTTATGTCAGCTCTTCAATCGCGTCTTGACGCATTAGAACTCACTAAGGGTACGGTGACCGAAACATCACCCTCGCTAGGGGCACGATCAAATGCAGAGCATTTCCGCGGGGGGCACGCCTGCCAGTCGTATGGATTACGTATTGGTTGTGGTTGTTGTAATTGTTGTCTTCCAGCGTAGATATTGTCGATGAAGTCGATGGTGAAACGTGCCGTGAACCCCCTGCCGCGGCTATGACGCAACGTGGAGCGGCTATGACGCAACACAATCCAACACAATCCACTTTAATCCAATACAATCCAAGCCAAGCCAAGCCAAGCCAATCCAATCGAATCCAATCCAATGTCCCTAGCGAGAGAGTGTTATAGTGCCGACATCGCGCCACCACACGAACGCGTGATGTTGACGTCACGATCACGCCACAGATGTTAGCGACCGGAGCGCGCTTAAACGACATATGTGGTTTAAGCGCGAACCGACCGCGGCGAGAGAGCGCGATGCGAGCGCCCCCACCTTTCTTGCGCGCGAACCGACTGTTGCTCAGCGCGAACCCAACGCGCCGAGAGAGGGTGTTGCGCACGTCCCCACCTGTTGTGCGCCCGAACCGAACGTGGCGAGAGAGGGTGTTGCGAGCGGAGAGAAGGCGAGGAGGACGCGGGGGAGAGGGCGCACCTGTGGCCCACGGTTGAATGAGTCAAGGATATAAGGCGCGTTCGTAAGCTTCCATTCTGTGTCCTCTTTGTGGCGCCGTGGGCAGAGCACCAGGTACCTTGATTTCCTCCCGCAGAATCGTGGGATCGAAACCTGGCGCCGGTAAGTATTATTTTTTTATAAAGTGTAGGGGGAGCGATGCGGACTACGGGCGTCAACGCGGGTGACATCGTGAGTTACTGAAATGCTCTGCATTTAAAAAAGAATTTTGTAAGCTGCACACAGTCACGTTTCTCGTCTTTTTATTAAGTGCAATATCACAGGTACGAATAAAACAAGGTGCAGCTACAGTGCCACGACAGCTTTATACAAAGCAACAAGGTTATGCAACCTACTCTCGCCAAAGTACTGAATTTGTCCTTTAGGAAAAATCCTTGTGCAGCTGACGCTACAGTGCAATAAACAAAACCTCCATGAAGTGCTTCGATGTAAACAACCTCTAGTGTAACATCAAACAGACTGCTTTTTATTGATTCGTTAAAAGCTAGGAAAACCCTATGGCAATGCTGCTGAAATATCTCTAATCCAACATACGCCGCCTGAATCAGTTTTTTAAAAAGTCGCACTGTTAACCTACGTGCCATTTGCGGTAGCCATCTGACCAGTTTCGTTCTTTCTAGTTATCCTTGTAGATCCGTTTAGTCTAAATGATTAGTGAACACACTAGCATACGTCATGTTTTATACAAAACAGCATGCGCACTCGTAGAGGCACCATATATGAATATTAGACCAGTAATACATATCTGCCGACGCGAAATTTGTTTGCGAAAAAAATTATTTTCATAGTACTAGCGATGTGCTTCGAGGCATGCACACTGCACCACCCGAAAAGATGCGAAGTTTCTTCGAGACTATGCCTGCTGATCGGACGTGCTAAACATAAATGCCAAACCATAATGAGAAGTTCTCGAAGCACGTAAGCACGCGTACTGAAACAAACACGCACTGACATGACCGACGTCGCTGAGAACGCGCGCACAACGTTGGCATGGGCGGCACTATTTGTGTGTTGCTGCAAAAGGAAAAGCACTACATGCGTGCTTTCAGGAGGTTACACAACAATGCGACGCTTACGTACCTCGTGTCATCAGCGTTGGTCAAAGAAGAAGAAGAAGAAGAAGGATATGCTTTATTCCAAAAATACATAACAAAACATTGAATGACGCATCTGGGTACTTAGCCGACAAGGCTAGTGCGTACCCATTACAAAATGGTGTTTTACATAATCCCTTCAGGATCGCTCAGATAACCAACAATAATAAGAACAAGATTGCTTAGAATTATAAACAAATAATACTCTAGAGCTTAGGAGAACTATAACACTTGGAAAAATATATTTCTTTAACGATAGTGCAAATTTTGGCTCACACTAATATTTTAAGGTAACTGGTTTCATACTTTGGACCCAGTAAAAGATATTAGACGACGATCATATACATTATGCACTTTTGGCAAATTGAGGTTATTATGGTACGCATGTCGCGTATCCCGCAAAGGCAATAAAAAAACTGATGACGGGTAAGGTGTATTCAGAGTCAGAACTCTGTTAATGAGAAGGGCCGTTTTGTAGTCACGAACTATGTTAAAAGGCATTATGCTAAGTTCGTCAAAAATTGGTGCGGAGGGTGAAGTCCTTGGAGCTGATGCCATGATTCTTAAGGCTCTTTTTTGAAGAATGTTTATGCGTGCTAGATATGATACATAAGTGAATCCCCATGACTCTATACAATCGGTTAAGTGACAATGAAAAACACTAAAACAGATTATACGTAAGGTTTCTTTATTAAAATGTTTTCTTGCATTAATCAGCGTTGAATATCCGTAAGCTAGTTTCGAACTTAATTTTTCTATATGTGGTGCCCAATGAAGTGAAGTGCCTGGAGTTATTCCCAAATATTTGTACTGGTCAACCTGATTGATATTTATCCGTCCAATGTTTAAGGAACACACTTTCGGCCGTTTTTTTCGGTTCGAGGAGAACAAAATAAATTTTGTTTTTTTTCATTCTTCGCATTGAACCACTTAAGCGAATTCTGTAGTTCATTATTTCCGCGTGACTGAATTTCAGTAAGTGACCGATGTGAAATAATGAGAGCGGTATCGTCTGCATATAAGACGGCTTGCGCTTTATACCGGGAGCTAGGGTAATCATTAATGAATAGGGTAAAAAGTATTGGTCCTAAAACAGGGTCCTGTAGTACTCCGGTGGTTACTTGATTCACTGACGATTTGTTTAGAGCTATCTGTAGAAACCGTTGGCGATTAGTTGAGTAGCTTCTGAAAAAGTTTTTGGCTGGCCCTCGAAACCCATCGCGTTCTAACTTAGTGAGGAGAATTTCATGATTTACAGAGTCAAATGCTTTTTTATATATAAAAATATGGCTAAAGCGAATTTATTGTTGTTAAGCGCATTGTAAATTACTTCTGTGACTGAGTGCATGGCCGTTGCTGTAGAATAATTTTTGCGAAACCCGTGTTTATTTTTGGCTAAAAATATTATATTTTTTAATATAACGTATCATTCTCTTAGCTATTATTTTTCAAACAGGAATATTGTTATGGGACGGTAATTAGTGATGTTATTCTGGTCATCTGCTTTGAATATTGGTGTTACCCTCCCAGTTTTAAGTGCTTCCAGATAAGTTCCTGTTATAAAGGATTGGATAAAAATTATTTTTAAAGGATGGCATAATATATCAATGTTCTCTTTTAGTACATGCACTTGTAATTTCATCAGGGGCCGACAGCTTTATTTCCTGGCACCTGTTTTTTTATTTGTATAATTTCATCCGCTGTAATTTCTTCGAAAGCAATACTATTTCGAATTGGAGCGGGCAAAATTGGGTGACGCTCTTCGTCATTTTTATTCGATGAAAACTTGTTCCCGACATTGATGTAAAATTTGTGAAACATCTCAAGTAGACGTGAAGTGTAAAAGCCTAAAATGTCTGAATCAGGCAATTTAATATAAGGTTGTCGCTTTTTCGTGATAGAGTTAATTATTCGCCAGATCTCTTTCGAGTTCCCGTTTGCTTTTAGAATGAGTATTGTTTTTTACGCTTGCGCATAAGCGCAAGTGATAAGTTACACGCAATCCTGTACTGCTCTTTGTAATAAGCGTTATTCTTGTGTTGCTTCATTTTGTTACACCAGTGTTCTTTGTTCTTGGTAACTTTTAGAATAGAGTCGGTCATGCAGGAGCAGATTGGGTTTATGAAGTACTCTGCTCTTCGAGAAGTTATTTGCCTCTTTACGCAACTTGATTCTAACATTACGAAAAAAATTGTTCTAAGCCTTGTGGATGTCGCTATCGTAAGTTTCGGTGAAGTCTTTTTCCTGCAGGTGCTGTTTCGTTTTTGCGTAGTCCACCTTCCACTAATTAAGTCCTGTATTTTTCGTCTACTGCCAACGATCAATGTTCACCGTTATATGAATAGGGAAGTGTCCGTTACATATTCTTGTATAACACCGGCATCAACTTTTTCAAGTTCTAGTTTAGAAATGATATGATCTATAGTGGACGAGGACGTTTGCGTAACCCTTGTGGGACTTGGAATGTGGTTGTGAAAGCCATAAGAAAGGAATAATTGCTGATACTTGGTCTTGAGGTTGTCATTAGTGTTTATAATGAAATCCCCACAGATAATTACTTTGCTATGTGTATTGGTAAGATATTGTAATATGTCCTCTAGTATATCCAAAAATACCGGTATACTGTAATTAGGTGGCCTGTATACTACCCCGATTGTGAGGTCATTTTGAACTTCCGCCAACAGCATGTCAATTTCACCGGAACTTGTTCTTGTTAGCGTTTCTATCTTCTTCTCACCTCTCGGACCAGATTCTCTTGAACAGGAAATAAATTTGTAGTTTGTCAGGTTTAGAAACTAATCCTTTCTTAGCCAAGTCTCTGACAAAGCAATCACGCTGTATTGAGCATTCGTTTTCGATAATAGCGCGAGTAATGTATCGAAATTTTTGTTGATACTTCTAATATTACAGTGAAATTAGGTTCAGGTCACGTGTTTCTGGACTATTCTTTGCAGGTGTAAAGGCATTAGTCATGTTAGTACGAGTTGGGTAAGGGTACGAGTTGCTGCGACATGATATTTACACGATCTTAGAAAGGTCACCAGAGCTTGCTATGTGAATTGTCTTTGAATTTTCCTTCCTTCGCGCCAAGATCTCGACTGTGATACCCACACAAACCGCCAGTTTTTCTCTTTCTTGTTTGCAACAGCCATTCCGAGAAGTGCTTTGTACTGGGGGCACACATGTTCGTTAATGAACACTGGGCGAGTTTCGCTGAAGCCAATGTCATTCGCTGCAAGCCTATGCCTTTTGCCGTCTTGCAGGACCCTGTCTCTTGCTCCTCGGGACACGAACCTCACAATGATGTTACTACTCTCTTTGTTCTTCGTTGGCACCCTATGCACAACGTCCATATCTGACGGTTCAACGGTTGTGCCAACCTTTTCAGTAATTTTCTGCACAACTTCCACGAGTGACTCGTCTTTCTCTTGTGGGACTCCATGTTGTTTTTCCCGCTGTATTGCTTCAGTTCTACGATTTCGTTTCGTGCGTGATTGCGCGAAACCCGCATGAATGTACATTTGGTTGTATTAAGCTCATGCGCTAATGCGAAGCTACTTTGATGAGTAAGTTAGTTGAGGAATGTGCGTCCACATGGTCGGGCGAGCAGGCTTCCCAACGCTGAATTTCACCTTTTATTTTCTTTATTTTTTCCACTCTGGAACGGTGACGGTAATTAACAGGTTGATTTGTAGTCCCCTCAGAAATGTTCACTAACTGTGAATCGGGCAACCACATTTTAAGCAGTATTATATCAGGTGCTGTTTACGGGTAAGTGGTTTTGTTTCTAATAAAACTCAATGCTTATGCATTAAGTTTATAGGAGAAAAATACGTTGTCATAAAAACCTGCGTGATATTCCGTTCTGAATTGTAAGTGGAGACATTATAAGTTGTCTACACTGCATCGCAAAGAGGATATGATTGATGATCTTCGCAGTTTGCTGCCATATGAGCATGGCCACTTTTGGTTTAGTGTACGCTCTCTCAGCATCGCGTTGACACACCGGGCTCCTTGGCTTACAAAACAGCTGTCACTTAACAAAAGTATTCAGTAAACCATGATTGTGATGCATGAAACGAAACGTTTATGATGAGTGATACCACAAACCCATTGCCTATCTCGAGCCGTCTCATTGTGGTATTTCTGTAGAGACTGCCCAATGCTGATTTTAAGAGGGGCGACAAAAGTCATATTGACATAAGAGCACCTTCCCACCCTAAGCCCATGGGACATCTTTGACACAACAGCTACCGTTTCGGTTTCGTATGTTTTCGCTGGAGCACATAACCTGGATAATTTGCAATCTAAAAATATAGGTGTGTCCCGGGAAATTTTTTCACATTATTTTAAAGCATGAACCCATTAGCGCATTGTGCGAACACAAGAAGGCCACAAGATTTTGAAGTGAGAGCTACAATGGCCGTATTCTCGCCATTTCCCTGTGGCCGGTGTTCGCACTACAAGAGTTGCAGCTGGCAGCACCACTGGCAAGCCATGTGGCGTGATGTCAGAGGAGGAGCCGGTGAAATCGCGTTGAAATAATCAAGGAAGAGCCGGAGTTGCATTGTATATATAGAAGTTCGGTGGGATTCGGCGTCAGATATGGAAAGTGAGTCGGAGAGACTGAAAGAAGCCATTGAGGCTTCGTCGTGGTAACGAAATCACGAGGATGCAGCGAGCCGATGAGACGTAGTAACAGCGAGCCGGACGCCTCAAGAAGCGCCGTAAGTACGAAACGGACAGGCGAGTGGATTCAGATGAGGATGGTTTGTCGTCTCGTTTGGAATCTCGTGCCTAAGTTGCGGATCAACGACGGTATGAATTGAGGAGGAGGCAACGACCTGCTGGGACAGAAGAAGAACGCGCTCCGCGTTTCGAACAGTAACTTAACGAAAGGTCACAACCAAACCTAAACGCTCAGGTGTACGATGCTCAACAATAAAGGTGTAACCGGAAAGAGAACCGAGCTAAATAATAATATTAACCGTCCCTCGCGCTACGCAAACCCACACATAACTGAGTTAAGCCAAAGCAAATTTTTGTATTCCATTTTGAGTGGCCGAAATGGAAATCCATCATGTGCGTGATTAAGTTGTAGCAAGACCTATTTTTGCTGCCTTTAGAGGAGGACCAGAAAGTGCAGCTGGATTACTTAAAACTCAGTAAAACAAATGTGGTTTTCTTTTTTTGTCTGTCAAGAATTCCTGCTTAGAAATGCTATCTGTAGTAAAGGGGCCGTGCAGAGTGGGGGCCAATCCGCAGGTACCGGTGGCATAACGTGCGCGCTAGAGAAACCAGCATCGAGGAAGCAGGGAAGAAGAAGAAGGACGTCGGAAGCTGTTCGTTTCGGAGGCAGCAAGACGTCCACCCTCGCGGTGTAGGCCCGAGGACCGTCGCCGGCTCTCCCGTTTGAGCTACCACCCGCGCTGTCAACGAGACGACGGCCGACGAGACCACAAGAAGGTGTTGCGCCAGTCAGGGTGAGCGGTGTTCCGGTGGCATGGAGCGCGGGCAGCGAGGCCTCGCCATGGCGGAGGCCTAAGCACTTCCGTCCCGCCGCTAGCCATCGGCCAATGTCACGTCCCTGCCAGCGAGAGGGCAACTCCTCATCGACTTCACTAGTCTGACCCGTCGCCATCCAGAGAAGTACGTCTCCGCGTCATCGCATCAGCGATCGTCTCGCCGCGCGATCGGCGTCTGTGAGCGCGTGACTTTCTTCAAGACTTTGTTTATTGTCTTCCGCACTTGAATGTTCCTGCATCTAGTTCGCTCGTGTGCTACAGTGTCTTATCGGCTTTCTCCATTATCCAGCTAATATAATGTTGTGTGTGCGTGTGCGAGAACACAGTAGTCAAGTCTCGTGACTTTCTATGCGGCCCGGCCCAACATTCTTTACACTATCAAACAGTTTTAAAGGACAGATAAGCAGGTTGATAACGGCAGAATAAGCGGATTATGTGCTCTGTATTACTGGAAATAAACTTGTGGATAAAGTCATTAGGGGAAGGTGCTGTGCAGGTATATAGAGGAAACGTTTGCTGTCGTGTGGAAGATGTCGCTTGGCCTGAGAAAGGCGACAATGCACTACAATGTCAATGTGGCACTCTTGGTGCGTACAAAAAACGGCAGTATTTGTCCGACTGGGCAGAAATATTACAACGACATCACTCTAGATGTGCAGGGGATATTTTATTACGCATGATAAACATCTTGTTTATGGATCACAAGCACGGTGAGATGAGGTACGGGTAAACATCACTGTACACATCACTTAACATATTAACAACCATACACATCACTGCTCGTACTCTTTCCAGGAAAAATATT
>NW_027526257.1:7429673-7592135 GCF_048455015.1 Haemaphysalis longicornis | reverse complement strand
CTTTCGCCATGGATAATTCGAAATATGGGCACCACACCAGCAGTTTGGGGCCTGGCACACGGCCAGAGAAATGGCCCTGCTGCTTACACACGAGCATTCGTGGCCTCTAGCAAGGAGAGAAAAGCAGAGAGAGAACTTAAGTTGGGTAAGAGCTACCCCCCGGAGCCGACGTTCTGGAAGCAGTTTCTCTGCGGGCTGCGTGGATCTGGACCTGGGTTCAGAGTTTGGGGCATGCTGACAGACGGCACTATTTCTGAGGTCAGAAGCGTAGAACCTGTCTCTGCTAGCTATTACAAGTGGGTGGCGGACGAAGCAACAGTGCGGCAAGTAATGACCTGAAGGAATGCTACCCGTCTCTTCTTCAATTTTTGCGTATGCGAGAAGGAGGCCTTCCACCGCATTCGCTCGTTAAAGAAAACGCTAGCTTTCACCTTCAAGCATAAAATGCAGCTTCCCATCGCGGCTTTTTTTTCAAGCCTTCAATTTCTGACATTCTCTACTGCTCCACAATCGCATTGTACTGCTTTTGTGCTTCACTTTCGTTTGTTCTAACTTTCATTAATTCCACCTCATCTGATGTCCCCTTGGAGTTCATGTTAACGACCTCTTACTGTAATAAATTCAACCTGACTGGCTTATGGTCGACACAGGGAAGAGTTGACAGCAAGTGCGTTCGTTGTTGACTGGATTGTTTATTGCATATGGCCACCATATGCATGGATAGTGTTTGAACATGCTACTTTCTGGCAGGATTTCGCTTCAAACATTGGGGGCACGTTTTGAGCTTGTTACAGCTGTGGAAGCCCTGATGCTGGTTGTAAGTGTGAGAATTGTTCTGTTGCAGCGGGAAGCCTACAGCGGCTGTGGCTGTCGGCTGTCGGCTACCAGGACCGGCAGAATGGCACCCTCAGCTACCGCCTCGACTCCAAGTTGGTCTTTGTCGGCTCCGACAAGCTCTTCATCGAACAGGTATGCCATTGAACGTCCGACACGTGCTTTGCCAAACACGGAAGGTCCAAGATAGGAAGTCTGAAGGGTTGGCAAGAATTTGTAGCTTTGCACTGCTATAGATGAGAGTGTGAGGGGTTGGGGAGGGCAGGTCTAAGGCAAGTGAAACTAGAAAAAGATAGAGCTGTAGTAATCACTAGGGAACCATAAAGGTTCAGCTTGCAAGTTTAGCTGGCAGAACATTGCTCGACAGAGACCGATTGGGTAAGCGTGGGAAAGAGGATAAACATGCGAAATTTCCTGCACCGCATCCTCGCCTCCCTCGCTGGGAAGATGTCGACTCATGTGCGCAACTCCAGTCACTTCGTGCAACTTGCGTCACAGGTGTGCATTGACGAAGACGAGCGCCTGGTCTCCTTCGACGTCGTGTCATTGTTCACTAGTGTTCCTGAATTTTTGGCTGTATCCGCAGCCCTAACTGCCCTCAAAAATGACGCCACCCTAAAAGAAAGGGCGCCGCTCAGTGCCGACGAGATATGCCGCCTACTGGAGTTCTGCTTGGCCAGCACATTTTTTTCGCACGATGGGCAAATTTTCAAACAAGAAACTGCAACCGCAATGGGGGCCGCCATCTCTGTAACAATGGCCAACTTGACGATGGAGCACGTGGAAGGGGAGGCTTTGAGCTCCTTCCTGCCACAAACTAAACTTTTTCTTCGGTATGTAGATGACTGTTTCTGTATAGTGAAGACCTCTCCGCCGTTGACAGCCTGGAAAAACACCTAAATTCCGTTCACCCCGCCATCCAGTTCACGGTTGAATGTGAGCGAGACGGCTCCGTTCCCTTTCTTGACGCTCAAGTGACAAGAGGAGGCAAGAGGCTCGTGTTCTCCGTTCACAGGAAGCCGACGCACACAGGCCGCTACCTTCAGTTTAATTCAGCCCACCCCGCTAACCACAAAGCCTCTGTTGTGTCCTCTTTATTTGAGGGGGGACACTGGCCTTGAGGTCATTTTTGTTATTTTTTAACCTAAGCGCTTGATATTTACACATTGAGTGTATTTCAAGATCCTGAGCACAAATATGCAGTCAGTTTTCGTCTATGGGATGTAAGTTTAGAGTTGTGCAACCTGTTATGTCACTCCGTTGCGGGCAATTTTTTCATTATCTACCTATGAAATACTGAAATAGCTTTTGTCCCTTTGCGCTCTAGAAGGACCAGGGAGTGCAACTATACCACTACAGTAATTTTAGCATGCTTTCTGCAAACACTTGTAAAATTTGTAAATGTCAGGTCATCAATTTAGAATGTTTTTGTAAAACTAACTGCGTAAAATCTTGTGCCAACAAAAAGAAATTCTGTACTTTTGTGGTTTTATTGCACTGTTCAGTTCATAACCTTTCAAATGCAGGAAAAATGATGCAAATCGAACGAGTACATCCCAAGATATTGTACCCGACAGCTGACCATGTGGGAAAAAAATCGGTTCTGAGAAAACAGGGCACGAAGTTTGCAAACATAGGCAAAAATGGTCATTTACGCGACTTCGAAGGGCGACAGCTTTGTGAATACTTATGATACAGCTATGATATTTTGCAGGTACATTCTTTGGGACCTGTAGACTGCGAGTAAAATTAACACAGAAAATTGATTTTTTTTTTTTTTGGCAAATCTTCGGTCCTCAAGACCAGTGTCCCCCCTTAACAGAGCTGACACCATTTGCTCGTCCGAATCGGAACGTAAAAAAAGAAATAAGCCGTGTAATTGCGGACCTCCAGAAAAACGGCTACCCGAAAAAGTTCATTCACTCCATATCCCGCCGCAAAGACCAGAACAGGGTGACAAACTCTCCAAGGACATCAAACGTCGCAACTCTGAAACGCATGCCGGTGCCTTATATCCCAGGAACGGGGGAGGCCTTGGCCCGCATTTTCAGAAGAGTAGGAGTGCGCATCGCCCACAAGTCCTCGACAACTATAGGCCGCCTAATCCCCCGCCCCAAAGACCGGCCGACAATAGAGAAAGCACCTGGGGTCGTTTACCGCATTCCGTGCGCTGAGTGCAACGCCTCGTACATCGGTGAAACCAAAAACCTATCGGAGAGGATTAGGCAACACAAGAACGACTTACGGAAAGAGAATAGAGAACACTGTGAAGTGGCCAACCTCAAAATTGACTTCTCCGGAACGGTTATCTTCGAAAGGGAAACGAACTAGCGGAAGTGGGTTTTCCTCTAGTCGTGGCATATCCAACGAACCCCCTGGGAACCTTAATCGCTCGCTAGGCACTCTTTCTTCGGTGTACACACACGGATTACGTGCCGCAGCGAAGGGCTTTGCGCGAGGGCAGCAACAGTGAAAGACCTATAAGACACAGCTGCAGTGTGGCCCCAGTCACCCCTGAAGAAGAAGCCGAGCCGGCTTCGAAACGGCGGGATTTGTCTATGTATTGGTTGGAGCATAATTAAATTTCAGTTTAATAACTTCCCAACCAGACAGAAGTCTGTCGAAATGTTCACCTTCAAAAGAGGTAGATCTTTCTATCGGTGAGCTTTGCTAGTTTTCTTCTTGGATGGCAAAGCTTCCGGTCTCTCCTCATAGGTAACTTTTGAGCGCTTTGTAAATCTCTTTTGCGTGTGCATGAGCTGTGAGAGCTAAAAGGGCCCACGTGTCAGCAATCTTCAGCATCACACGACCCGCCCTAGTTCTATCCCTTTCTTTTAAAGGTGCCTGCGATGTCTTTTCAATGAGTTTGTTTCATAATCCCCAACACTCGTTTTGTATCTTCCAACATTACTCCTGCGAGCTTCAACTTCCATTTTTAAGTGCTTAGTAAGGCCCCAAGTTCTGGCCCTGTGAGCTAACTTTGGGACTGGACACTGATCACTGACCACGCTTGTAGTGGGCGAGCCAGCTTGCTGTTCATTGATTTACTGTGCTTCTTTCGAATGGGAAGCACACTAAATGCAGTACAACCTCGTTACGACCGACACTCAAGGGACCGAAAAAATGTGTCTCTTATAAACATGGTCCCTTGTACGCAATGTTGCTAAGATGGCGAACATATGAAAACCAACCAAACCGCTTTCATTTGAATGTCTCTTATACCCAAATGTCTCTTGTGAAAGTGTGTCTTGTTGCAGTGAGATTCTAGTGTAGGTGTATGCACTGCATCTCTCATTTCAAATTATGTTCATCAAGACAAGGTTGTGGCTGTCGTTGTGCCACAGGTAGCACAACCGGGTTGTGGCAAGTTGCGACCTGGAGATTTCGTTAGAGCAAACATAAACCCACCAGAAGATGGAGAAGAGTACAGCTGACACCAAATGTTTCAGAATTCCTGTTTCAGCGCAGAAATGAGACAAAATGCTCCCCGTATGTGTTCCTTGGTGTTCCAGACTGTTCGCTTCCCTTTCTAATTACTGTGGTGGATACAATCTGAGGTCTAATGCAGTTGGACCAATAAGAGGCCATTGATGTGGGTACAGCGCTTCTGTGGTTGGAATGACCATGAACTGTGATTGTCACAGGTTGCGACTCTGTGGTAACCTCTTCTTCCTGCTTTTAACGAAGATGTATGCCGTGCTGTCAGTAGAAAGAAGCCGCTAGAAAGCAAGATGCTGGGACGTGGCGTAAGGGGGAATCACCAGATTTGTGGAGACGTCAGGATTTGTTCACAGCTGTGACCTCAGGCGACAAAAGAAAGGGGTCATCTAGGCACATGATTCACATGTTGTCGGGGTCATGTGATGTTGATGCTAGTGCTTTATCAACCACTTCCCTCCTGTGAATTTTCGCAAGCCTAAATTTTTCGCAATTCCTGTGTCTGGAAAATTCCTCTTTGCTTTTCCAGGTGCCCACTGTATTTATATCTCCCCATTTCTTTGGCCCAGTTTTCATTGATTCATTGATTGATTATGGGGTTTAACGTGCTGACGCTACACAGGCAATGAGGCGTGCCATAATGGAGGGCTTCTATGGATTAATTGTGACCTCCTGGGGATCTTGTAACATGTGCCGAAATCTCAAACATACTGCGGATTTTTTCGCTTTTGGCCTCCATCAGAAAAGCGGACGCCGTGGCCGGGGATCGAACCCGCGCCCTTGTGCTCAGCATTTTTCCCAGTTCTGGTGGCCACCCTATGGCAAATTACCAGGACTGCAGTAATATTTCCTGCTTAATCGCAGCACGAAAGACGGGACAGACAGAAGAATAACCGCAGGACAGGCGCTGACTCTCAACTCAATCTATTGAAAACCCTCCACAAACATTTATACCGAAGGCAAACAACGCCGCACGTGTCAAAGTAGCATACAAAAACAAACAAAACCAGATAAAAGAACAAAGGGAATATGACTTATTTGTCGTTACCCATGAATTGGACTTCTTTATGATAAGTAAGCACCACTGAAGAGTGGCTCAGTTGAGCGTCAGCACCTGTCCTGTGGTTATTCTTCTGTCTGTTGCATCTTTCGCGCTATGATTAAGTATGAACACCTACCAACTTGCCCAGCTTGAAACTGTCCTGGATATTTCCTGTTTTTGTGCCCAAATACGATTGGTAGCAGCGATGATAACTGGACACCCCCTCATAGGGAATAGTGAGGACAGAGTCTGATGTCCTCTCTCCTCTGCTCGGACGCTGTCGCCATACCTGCAGGTGGAGCCGGGTGAGAGCCAGGCACACGAGTTCACCCTGGCCTTCCTGCTGACGGGCGTGTACAAGCTGGAGCTCAGCTGCCGGGCACAGCCGCAGCCAAAGCCACAGCCGCTGAGGGATGAGGAGGAGCGCGTGTGGAAGTGTTGCCCACCCATCGAGGTCACCGTGGCGGCCGACGGGCCTCCGCTGCCCTAGGCTCGCACTCTGTGGGCAATAAAGTGGTGTATTCGTCGTGTTTCCTTCTGGCCTCATGGCATTTACGACTCTTGAAAGCACCAGAAAAAAAAAGTATACAGTATATATATATAGAGAGCCCTTCCACTACTGTGAATATGGAAGACCAGCAAAGCTGCATTGGAGGATTGTTACTACATCGAGCTACATGTGGTGACTCATGATATTGATTTAATTTAATGCACGTAATTTCCTTCATTTACGTACGTAGTTCTGAATTATGACATTGATTTAATGCACATCACTTGCTTCATATTACGTAGCTGTAAATTAAGGGTCATATAATTTATCTCAGGATCATCATTTGTGTGCCTACGCCCACTGCAGGGCAATGGCCTCTTCCATGGATCTCCAATTATCCCAGTCCTGTGATAACTGTGGCCAATTTATCCTCGCAAAATTCTTTATCTCATCGGCCCATCTAACTTTCTGCCGCCCCCTGCCACACTTGCCTTCTCTAGGGATCCACTCTGTTACCCTTAATGATCAACGGTTATCTTGCCTTCACATTACATGTCCTGCCCACACCTCTTCCGTCTTCTTAATATGTACTGATATGTCCTTAACACGCTTCAGTATTAAAACAACAGTTACCACCCTTTTCTGTAACCATGCCCCATCCATAGTTGGTGATTTATCAACAGAAGACAAGAAGTCTGTAATGTTTACAACTTCACTTTGGAAGGTATACGACATCTAAATGAAACTTGGCTTAATTATTGGGGTGTCCTAGCAGCCAATTTCAGTATTTTTTTCCAAGGTGCCTATGCTAGATCAAGAACTGCGGGGCATTTTAAAGTAGCCCTGGATTGAGCATGATCAGTTCTTTGTCAACACGATCCAACACACATACAGTTTTGTCAGAATCTAGCTTAAAACAGCTATGCTGTACAAAATCCTTGCCCTACCTGAAGGTAGGGGTTGCTTCATCATTCTACCTTACAGCCATGCTTCTGTCGTGAAAAGTAGGTTTGTGACCACTCCATTCCGATTCCGCTTTTGTGATGCACAGGGTGATGCATCATTGCCTCTCCTATGAGAGGCCAGAGTAGGAACAAAAAGTATGTACGGGACATTAGCTATGCAGACAACACGAAACATTACCTTCGTATAGCACTAGTTTGGATTGGAGCATTTCCTGGCTAGGGGCAAAGGTTTCAAAGGTTTATTCAATTCACAGAGAAAAAGTTTTCATACATGCGTATATACAGACGAGGGCCCCAAAGCCATAAGGCTGGAATGGGACCCTCGGTAGTTCATTACCAAGGTAGCATGTAAACGCAGCGAACAGAAATGGTTATTTTCAAATATAATGTGCAAGCAGGATGTGATGACGATTATCCCAGTATTGGTGATAGGAGTGATGTGGCATATGTAGAATGTGTTTCCAGCAGTGAGAGTGAGCAGTGAGCCACTCTCGCACAACAGTGCACCTCGTTGAGGTTAGTTGTGCCGCAGTGACTGTTATTTGCTCAGCATGTGCCTTGCTGTGGCAAGTTTGACATCATCCCCTGAACCGGTTCCGATTGTGGGCTGATTGTGTGGAGAAGCATGGCTTTAATGCTTGCTGTTGAAAAGCGATACGCTGCATACGCAGTGGTCAACTCCATAGTGGAATGCGCGCACCTGCATGCACTCGAGGTTCTCTTTCTTACGAGCCCTCACTCCGGGGGTCGTGTTACTGGAGCTGGCACTCCCATCTTGTTCCCGTTTTCACCGGTGCACCTTTTGAATAACGCCAACAATGCCACCGCGCGTTTCACCTGGAGAACAACGCCACAACTATTACAAGTGCTGCCACTCTGCACCAGCATTCCAAACTCGTGCTGCCTGCAACTCCGGTGAGGTCGGCAATGTTTTTTGCAATTTTGCATAAACACATCGGTCTGCCACCAAGGGATCTCAACAAAAAGCGCAGGGAAAGGATGAGCTGATAAACTTTCGTTGCATTCCACTGAGCTGCAGAGAAAAATCTAGTACCGTATTTTTCGGTGTATAAGTCGCGTTTTTTTTTCTGAAATTTTCGTTGGTGTGTCTTATCCCCCGGTGCAGCTTATGTATGGAACAAATCCGGTACGTGGCAGCCATGCGTGGTCCGCGTTTGAAAAGGTTCCTGTGTGCTGCGTGATGTCAGTGCACATTAAGAGACACAGCTCTATGGTCTAAATGCATGAATTATTTGTTAACGAGTCGGAGGAGGAAGGCTTTGATGGTTTTGCCTAAACGCTGTCAGTAAGTACATGGCATCTGTGTGTATCAATACACCATTTTTGACAAGTTAGTTCTGTCTAGACTTTGAACAGTAGATGTGCGTGTCTAGCACTGCTTACCGGGGGATGCGTTCAGAGGCGGTGGCCGCCGCAACCAGGCACTTTCTCCGCACTTTCTAACGAACTGATTCTCTATGAGTTTACTTGATTAACAAGAGTGTTTTGTACCCCCGTGCGTCTTATACACCTGTGCGACTCATATACATTTTTTTTCGGAAGAACTGTCGTTTTGAGGGCGTGCGACTTATACACAGGGAAATACGGTATATATATATGCCCATATCCCTTTTCTCACTACATGCGTTCACACCAGCAAGAAAGGTAGTCAACATTGTGACCATGAATTTTCAGTAAGCACTAGAGACATACCTGGCTTCCTGTGGATCAGAAACGAACTGCATCGATTGTTGACTACCGGTCATCGCCTGTTGTAGGACCATTGGTATTGGTAGGGAGTGATTGCAATGCTGTCATATCTTCTCCAACACAGGTAAGATATATATAGCAATATATACTGGATTTCATTGGACAAAAAAAATGTTTAGGTTCTTCTAAGCAGGTTGTATTTAGTACAACCCCTATATTCGCTTGAGAAAACTGCCGCTCTTGTTAATCTACATATGCTGCATGCTACTCGCCACGTATTGGCCAAGGGGTACAGGCCATTCAGTTGCTACACTAGGTCTCGGGGTCATCTTGTGTTGGAAAATGAAGCCTAATTCCCATTGCAAAACAGGTTCAAGCCCTAGCTGCACTTCCCCTACACACTTACAACCACGTCCTGGCTCACTTGCCATGCTTTTTTATATTCTTTCGAGCAATTCCTAAAACAACTCTGCTGTATGGCCTCAGTGACCCTGAGGTAAACTCGCTAGTTTCAGAGCAAATGGCATGGGTTTGAACCTCAGCAATGCTGCACATGTTCTCTTTCTAGAAGCATTAGATTTTTTTTTACTGTAAAATTCTCCTTTAGCTCAATTCTACTCCTTTCCATAAATAACGGTGACTTGGTATCTCTTAGGCGGGTTTAGGAGCAGTGCATGACTCATCACCACATTCAGTTGACGTTCTTCATTGCTGTTAAAATTGACCTTTGTAGGAAATTCGTGCTTGGGGTATCGAATGAAGCGAATAATAATACTGTGTTTATTGCAATCAATAATTGTGTCGTAGGGACTTGCAAGGCCACAGGACTTGTTACACCATTATCATTGCTGGAAAGCGTTTCCCGCACCAGAATGTCGAACCAAACCTTTGTAACTATTCGATGAGTGAACGTCACCATCAATGCGTCACTTATCTGGCTTGTTCGTGCTTATCGCAGATGCTGAAGCAAGCAGAGAACGCCATAAATCCCAGGCCACTTGCATGTGATGAGGTGTCATATCCGCTTTGATATATACCATTGGCTTCTGGACCTGCGTGGACGCACAGATTGGTTTTACTAACGGTAAATAGGTCAATGTGAGCGGTACAGACAGATAGCAAACAAAGTAAATGACGAGCGCACCCGTGCAACACTAATTCAAGCAAATTTTAGAGCATAAGGTCTTCCACGCTACGTCTTTCAAGGTCGTTCATGGCGTTGCAAGTGACCCTCATCCGCCGGCGTGCAAGCTGCAATTTATTTCTTATCGCTTCCCTCGCTCGCAGCCTCCCATCGGCGGTACCATGCGACTAGAGGAGAGTGAAACAGTTGCTTCGCCTGCGCTCAGTCGCTCAACACCGGCTGGGCCATCGGTGCACGCACTTAAGCTCAAGCGAGTCACATGACTAAACTATAGGGTTGACCGTCGCCATTAGCGGTGCTTGGTCCCTCAGTCCAGCGATCGGTGCTGCGCCTGCTTGGCTGTCTGTGTGCACCCTCTAGCACAATCGAAAGGATGAATGCAATCGTCCAGTCGGAATAGCTAGGCTGCAGGCTGCCCAATCTCAAGCAAAGGCAAACTTTCACGAGTCAGTGCTTGCATTGTCTTTGCTTTCACTGGTGGTGACAAGATTTTGATGTGCTAAACCTGTGCCATTTTTGTTCCTCTTCTGAGGCGATACAATGAAATGCTGACAGCTGTTGCTCGTGAAACACATAACAGTTGCATGTTAATGGCTAATTTCTTAACAGAATTCGAGTATAAGGGTACATACTAGGTTAGTTGTTGGGGCGCCAGATGTAAATTTTAATAGATGGCAATGCTTTAACGTAGGGTACAGTGAAACAATAAATTAGCGCGTGGCGGACAATGTTCAATATTGGGGCGGCTCTGAATCCTGGTACCTGGATGGAGGGAGAGAGGACTGACGAAACGAGGACACACCTTTAAAGCTTTCTTTTTATTTCCTTTATAAGAGATGCCCACGCAGACGATTATGTGCATCAGAGTTCCACCAAGGGATCCTGGTAGCACATTTATGACAAAATTATCTGCAAATTTTTGAGTCGGAAACTTGTAACGAGGCCAAAAAGTAACGATAACCGCATAATGATTTGAGAGGCACTCCCTCGGGTAAAGTAAATCAGTGAGTGAGCGTACATTGACTATTAGACATGAAGATATTGGCCCCTCTGAGTCCTGTTAATCACTTACGCCATACTGACTATTGCTGGGACGTCGCTACTTGTCGTGAAGGGCAGATGTTTGTATGCCAGAGTGGTTGTCAACAATTGCTTGCATCCACCATTGAGCGCTTGATTTTGCTTTAAGACGTTCACAACACGAAACTTTAAACACAGCAAGCCCTAATAAAGCCACCATTCTGCTAGCTGCATTACCATTTTTCTGGATTTTATTAGTTTACGTTATAAAAAACCCCAGAGGGCTATACTGTGACTTTTCAACCGCATGGCAGCTGTGCATCACCAGCCACTATTCTTCATTATTTTTGCAATTGCGTAAAGAAATTGTTCTGTTTGCCTGGAATGTTAGCGTTCATATAAGAATGATAGCTTCGCCCGTCAGGCCGGAATGCAACTAAACATGTGATTTGTTTCCCCCCAAATTCGGGCACCCATCAGACTGCCAAAGCACCACATTTTATTTGAACCTGTGCGACCTGCTGCGTGTAATACCAGTTCTGTCGTAATTATGACATTTTCTGTTGTGACAACGTTTTTGTGTTGAGAGGGTATATGACGGGCGTGTAATCTTCAATTCACAATAGTTTCAGCAGTGTCGGAGAGGGGGCCAAGTGTTTCACCGCAGCGCCAGCTCGCAGTGCGGCATTTTTGTGTCCCCTTGCATGTTCTTCTGAGGCTGACTTCCGTGGGCGACCACGTTGCGCAGCGGTCACTGGGACAGACACTTCACAGTCGACGCAGTAGGCCTGGTAGAGACATGCATAATCGTCGTTATTCTTTCCCAACTGCGATGTTACCCTCCCTCTATTACTATGACCGAGATCCTTTCCCACCCGCTGTTTCTAGCCACACACATACATTCACTTTGCCACTTGCACCATTAGCGTGCCTCAAAATACTTCCGTCGGCCTCCAGTACTGCGATTGTGTCCTCTCAATAGTATCGTCATGGTTCTTTTTCGACTGCGTCGTTTCCGTCTTTTTTACTTTCTTCTTCCTAAAGTATTGTCACGCACCCACATAGGGGCTGCGACGGTTTTCTTCCACTCCACGCTTTCATCCTTCGCCTGTGTGCGCCCTACATATTAGCGTAAACGTGTCCTGGTACAGCAGTAATTAGAATGAAAGCGCGCACTCCGGTGTAGGTCTCAATACATGTTTCCAGCATTGCCAAATCGAAAGCCACAACGCATTCACTATGCGTATACCTTTTGGCAGCTGAGGCTATGACGTGGCGCAGGAACTGCGCGTGTTGAACTCAAAAAGTGTCCGACCTGGATTTGAAGCGCACACCCAGGTAATTTTCTCTTTTTTTGTTTTTATTATGTTTCAGCTCTCCGTCATTTTACCGACTATTTTTCTCCCCGAAACGCCGACGGTTCACGCTGAATGTTCGCCTGACGGGGCATTTCATGCTATCGGAATAAGAGAGAAATTGGCGCAGCTTGTACTAGTGGTGCAAAGCTGCAGAATCACCGCGAGCTTTGCACGAGCGCCAAGGCAAAACAATAAAAATAGGCTCCAATCTACACTGCGAAAGTGATTGAACTGTGAAGCTGTAAACGACACCCACGACGATTTCCAATGTGGTGTCACTTGAAAATACTAAAGTGGCAGTACAAAGAGTGAAACCACGGACTCTACCTGCCGTTACCTGGGATTCGCAGGTCCGGCGTCGCGAATACAGCAGCGTCAGAGGAACCACAACTGGGAGGAGCATAATTCGAAGTTGAGGAGGAGGGAGGCAAGTGTGGCGGGCGTGGCAGTCTCCCCCTCACTTTGTTTCATGTGTTGCCTCCAAAAAGCTCCTTCCTCAGATGCTGAATCCAACCCACGGTCTGTTTCCCTGTATCCACGGGTGGGGCATACTAGCTTAGTAAGAAAGACGACGGGCTTTCGATCTGCTTCTCTTCAGCTGAGACCCGGCCTCAATCACTGGTGGTGCTAGTAGTTTAGTTGTGTAGCCTGAGTGTAGCCAGTAGTAGCCTGGGATGTTTGTTCATGTAGCCAGTAGTAGCCTGGGAGTTTTCTGCTGAGGCGGTCACGAAAATTTTCTTGCCGGCATGGAGATATACTGCGTCGCAGTAAAAGCGTTCCCTCTGTCGCCCGCATTCATCCGGCTTCACCACTCCTATATGCGCATGTGAAAATAGTACTTCGCACTCTCGTCTCTAGCGCAAGCCACTTTAGCCGACGCCATGCAGGCCCGAGCAGGAGGGGCGCCAAACCATGAGGACAAAATACGGATACACCACATGACTACTTATAACCTCCTGATTGGCACCCCTTCAGAAGGTTGCATGTACCAACCGATACACTGGAATTAAAGGTCTCGTGCTTTGTGGCTATTGCAATATGATTTCTCGTGCTCACTCCAGGTAATACCGCCATTGGAATCATCTTAAGTATTCCAGAGGAATACACCCCGGAACAAGTTATCGAATGTAATTTCAATAAGAATTCGGATTTACCATTCCTTGACGCCAAGCAGTTCTAACATAAGACAAATCTTGTTCAGCGGCGGTGGACGCCCCAGGCAAGCATGGACGTCCGTGGAACGTCCGAAAAACAGCCAAACAGCCCTGTCAAGTTTGGACGGCTACTGTACCCACGGAACGTATACGCACATTTGCAGTCGTGCAGTCGACATCCAGCCGCGTATGTGCAAAGGATATACATTTCCGTATGCCCGAAGGGCATCCGCCCATGAACGTATAAAGTTACTGTAAAAAATAAAATAATAGCTGAATTAAAAATAAAAGCAAACACCAAAAATGTATTCTGCTTGCCAAATAAAAAGACTTTGCACATTAACATTTTAATTTGTATATTGCAAACGTCACGTGTATGTTACAAAAGTTAAACCTAGTTTTTTTTAATTCTTAGCACTTTACTGACTCTGACTCTAATTTTATAGTTGGCAATAGTACCGTGATGTAAAGGGTGAAACAACAATGGGGTATTTTCCGCAATACTGTCCGAGAAATTTTTTAGGACACGTGGGAAAGGGAATTGTATCGCATGCAGTCGGGTCTGAATGTTTCATGCTATTACATCAGATAGGCTACCCCCATGTCAGCAAGTGCCGCAGACGGAGAATTAACGCACTTGTCGCCTCACCTCGCAAAATGAAAAGCTTCCAGTATCTCCCTCTCAAGCTTGTAACTGGAACGTGCAAGAAACTTCGTATGATTCAATATCTGCTTGCACTTGCAGCGCTTGCAATGGTCGTAGCAATATCATTAAGAGCCCCATTGTGTTCCCGTGCCATTTCATTGTAGCACCGGCCAGTTTGCCCAATATAAACACGTTTGCAGTCCAGTGGAATTTCATACCCCACATTCCTCGTACATTGCGTGTACTGCACTGCGTGTTTTTCAGAGCAAAGGGTTGGCTTCGCCTTGGTTATCATCGGGAATATCTTGGCCAATTTGAAAGGTTCACTAAAAACTACATTAACCTTACTTCATCAGGTTGTGAGGTACCTTGTGCCAATCCGGAATCACCAGCGCACTTTTCCTGTGTACACGTTTTAAATGCAGAGCATTTCAGTAACTCACGATGTCACCCGCGTTGGCGTCCGTAGTCCGCATCGCTCCCCCTACACTATATGAAAAAATATAACTTACGTACTCTTCCCACTGCACCACAAAGCCGACACAGAATGGAAGGTTACGAACACCCCTTATATCCTTCACTCATTCAACCGTCGGCCACAGGTGCGCCCTCTCCCCCGCGTTCTCCTCGCCTTCTCTCCGCTCGCAACGCCCTCTCTCGCCGCGGTCGGTTCGCGCTTAAACCACATATGCCGTTCGCGCGTGCTATGGTCGCTAACATCTGTGGCGTGATCGTGACGTCAACATCACGCGTTCGTGTGGTGGCGCGATTTTGGCGCTATAACACTCTCTCGCGAGGGGCATTGGATTGGATTCGATTGGATTGGCTTGGCTTGGCTTGGATTGGTTTGGATTTGGATTGGATTGGATTAAAGTGGATTGTGTTGGATTGTGTTGCGTCATAGCCGCGCCAAGTTGCGTCATAGCCGCGGCAGGGGGTTCACGGCACGTTTCACGTTTCACCAGCGACTTCATCGACAATGTCTACGCTGGAAGACAACAATTACAACAACAACCAAGACGTAATCCATACGACTTGCAGGCGCGCCCCCCGCGGAAATGCTCTGCATTTGATCGTGCCCCTCGCGAGGGGGATGTTTTTTTTATTCTACACAAGCAGCGGTTGTATTATCCAAGAATGTACGCTGCGCTTATGAATAGACATGCTGAACCGCGGGTGTTGACGGCGATATTTTAGCAGCAGAAAGACAATGAATGGGAGGATAACGATTCATCGGCCACTCCTACCGACATTTTTCCACAGTGCTGCGCTCAAGGTCGTATTCGTGAACGTTTATAAGGGGGGGGGGGACATTTTAAGACAGCTTTGGCACACAATGCATACGGCACAACTGCTTATCAAGGGTAATTTTTCGTAGTAGGTAGCGATGAATCGTCCAGTTATTGTGTATATCAGCTGTCTTCAATGGGGATTTATTTTTCCAAAAAAATTACCGCGAACGGCAACTTCTTCTGCGTCCTCGGGCACAAGCGCTGCGTCGTCGTGTTTACGGATTTTTAAATCTCTATTGCTTCTTTTCTTAAAGCAAAAGGTGTAAATGCCACACATACGGTAGCTCCATAGTCACGGACTGCTACGGGCCTGTGGATACTACAATAAAAAAACGGAAAGAAACGAAGTACGCGTCGTTCAGACTGCGCTAGCTATTTCTTTGTTCACACCGTCCTTCTTTTTTGTTTCTGAAGAAGAGCGCCACAAACAGCGGAAGCCATGTGCGACAGAAATCCTGCTCTGCAGAGCCGTGCAACTTGATTGTTGGAGCTTCTTTGCAGTTTGTGATCACACCACTTGCCCAGTGCTTCCTTTAGGTATGCCAAAGCTACTCCTCTATTGATTCGGAATGGGCTCTGTCGTACGATCATTAGCTGCTTCCTCAAGTGTGGCCCGTACTCCCAACACATAGGAGTGTTTCGTAACGCGAGCTTCAAGTCTAAGAAGTCTACCTTAAGTCTACCGTCACTACTTTTGACGAACAACTTTATGTGTAACGCAAGGGTATTTGCATTGGGTCGTCCCTTGCCCCGGTTATGCCAGCTATTTTTCTAAGCCCCTTTGACCAACGTATTCAAGGCAGTCTGGATGAGACAGGTGCGGTTACTGTGCTGAGATACGTCGATGACTACCTAGGTTTGTCAACGATGTGCTGCAGATAAGGTTACAACCTATCGAAGTTATAAAGTCGTCGACACGTTTAAAACCGTGTCTGACGCCACCAAATTCACCCGCAAGCGGCCGAGTTATAGGCGCAATCAAGTCTTAGATTTGAAGCTCACGTTGCGAAACATAGGTGTGTTGGGAGTGCCGGCCACGCTTGAGGAAGGAGCTATGACAGCGCCCATTTTAAAAGAATGCGGAGAGCAGTAGCGTTGACGGGCCTAAAGCAAGCACTGCAGTTCTTTCTTTAGGTCACAGGACGTAGTGTGGTCATAAAGTGCATAACAGCTTCAACAATCAAGTATCAACGCTCAGCAAAGCAGGATTTACGTCGCACATGATTTCCACTGTTTGTGGAACGCTTCTTCAGAAACAAAAAAGGAAGGCGTGAACAAAGAAAAACATACTGCCAGGAAAAGTCTGCTTGTGGTTCCGTATTAATTGGCACAGGGTATCTCACAACCTTAAGAAAGTAACTGAAAGGCATAACGCGCTAATGTAGTTTTAAGCGCACCTTGCAAATTGGCCAAGATACGCCTGATGATGACCAAGGCGAAGCCGACCCATTGCTCTGAAAAGCACGCAGTGGAGTACACGCAATGCACGAGGAACGTGGTGTATGAAATCCCACTGTACTGCAAACGGAAGCTGGCCGCTGCTACAATGAAAAGGCACGGGAACACAATTGCGCTCTTAATGATATTGCGGGGGGGCATTTGGTGGACCATCAAGCGATGCACGTGCAAGCAGGTACTGAATGATACGAAGTAGAGCCACATGCGAAGTTTCGTGCACGTTCCAGTGAGTAGCTTGAGAGGGAGATACTGAAAGCTTTCATATCGCGAGGGCCGCGGCGACAAGTGCGTTAGTTCCCCGTCTGCGACACTTACCGATAAGGAGGTAGCCTTCCTGATGCAATAGAAGAAATAATTATGACCTGTCTGCATTCGGTGTAATTCCCTTCCCTATGTACATAACCCTTTGTTTCTTCAAATAAAATTTCGCAGGAAGTTAGCGCCCGTCTGTTTGCACTGTCTTCCTTCGTCCCGTCTTTTGCGCTATTGTTTCTTCAGAATTGAGAACCGCTACCGAAATCTATGAAGTTTACCGTGTTCGTGTATACCTGTCTGCCTGGTAGTTCGTCGGAGTTGTGCGGTGCAGTATTCGTTGCAGAAACACATGCTTCTCGTTAATGAAACATTTGTGATTCTGTACATTTGTACTGTACATCCAAAATACACGCCATTTCAGAGGTTCGAGTGTACAGCTAAAGTGTTATATCCGAACGCCGGTGGACGTTTATGGCAAGTTCACCCACACTGAAACGGACGTTCTGCGGACATCCGTTAGAGCCGGAATAGACGTACGTCGGGCGGCCGACGGACGTCCAGTGGTTGCTTGGGGGGTCCCCTTCTAGCTGAGATACAGGGGCGCGATGTACCTGTGCAAGCCCTTTCGCCGTGAGACGGAGGCATGCGCAACGTGCTGGCAACCCGGGCACCGGCAAATGTTTGCCTGATGTGATGGTGACTGGACGTTCGTCACGCTTTTGTGTGCTGTCGGACGAGAAAGGAGGTGACAGAGACGTTGTGAAGAGGGAAAAAGAAAGTCATATGTTTATCTGTCCCACAAATACTGAGTTACGGGAGCAGGAAAACAGAGTACATCGTCATTTCGCGTCAGTCTCCATGACAAGTGACCCCAAAATACAGTTCGGCAATTCTCGAGCTACTGTCTGTTCTGCCCCACACCAACGTTCCTCGCGAGTAGGGTTCAGAATATAAAGGCGTCGTCTCACGGATAGGTCCCGACGCCATCTCAGGTTTGTCGTCGTCCGTTGATGTGGCCGTCGAAGTGAGCGAGGGCAGGGGTGGCACGACTGCTGCAACTGTATCGTCGTCGGCACACAGCTGCTCTACCGTGTACGGCGCTTGCCACGGGACAGCGCACCGATGTCTGATGCCAGCTGAGCTCGCGAGGACCACGTCCCACGAACGACCCCGGAGATGAGCGCATCGGTAGCGTCGGCCAAGGCACGCACTCGGCAACTGCGCCCTGGCAGGAGCCGCTCGACAGGCCGCCCCTTGGTCCTGGAACAAGCCACCAGGACCGGATGAGGTAGGCACGCCCTGGGTGAAGGCCCGCAGCAGGAACGACGGCAGGAGCTCTTCCTCTGGAACGTCCCCCAGCCTGTGGTTGCGTGGCACGAGCCCCTTCGCACGTCCCACTCGTAGCCTTTCTGGCTTCGTTCTCTTCTTCCCTCGATTTTTGCCCAGCTGTCGCGCCACCTGCCCACAGCCCGTCGTCTTCTCTTCCGCGTTGCACTGGTAGCTCGAGGTCACTCACGGCCCATGTCACAGTGTAATAATTAAAAAAAAACACAACACACAAGGGAAAAAAAACGAAACTTGGTTCTTTTAGTCACACCTGAACAACAAAGACCCCAAGCGATGCTTCTGCTGCGGCACGACAAATCCCTCTGATGACCGCCTGTGCACTGCCAGTTCATAGAGTGCAAGGGCCTGACACCTACGGGCTCCGCAGACTGCCCAAGACGCTTTCAACCTCGCAAGCCATCCCCCTAGGTGGTCTCAGAAAAAAGAAAATCGCTCAAGGCTCCATACAACCAGTTTGACGATTTCGCTGGACTCCTTCACTGAACCCACACCAACCACCTCGAGCGCCAGATCCATGAACCGAGAGAAGCTGCCTAAGGGCACCGAGCACAAGGCAGGACAGCACCCATCCCGAAATCAACACGGGCGGGACTCTAATGAACCTACGAAGTCACCCTCCAACAAAACGCCAAGCCCACATCGGCAACATGTAAGCGGCCCCAGAGCCTCTACTCGACCACTTGGTCGGAACTCCCAAGGGCATTCTTCTACTCTCATCACCCAGCTCCATCAAGCCCGGGACCCTTCCCTCTCACCTGACATAGCACGCGAATTCCAAGCCATGCACCTCGAAATGGCCGTGTTACGACCTGAGAAAGCCGCCCTCAACAGGAAGATTACCTAGTTGCAATCTAAGACGCGAGAGGAAGAGCCCCCCGGCCAAGCAGAGAGCACCAAACGCACGGAACGGGAAGGGTCACCCTTCTCCTGGGTCCCCGTATGAGGAACGCCTGCAGGGTCTAGAAAGGGTGCTAGCGGAGCAGAAGCTTGAATACACTTTAGCCCTTTGTGGTACACGGCATCCTGAGCGCCCAGGCCGATACGCACGCCCGATTTGAGAACATGATTCGGGAGCGGTTGTCAGGTGTCGGAGACCAGGGCCGCACAAAGAAACTACCAGAACGCCCCAATAAATGATATTAGTGAATCACCGATGAAGACCCATAATAAGGGACTCGTGAACTCTCAGGGGAACTGTCAGGGCTTCGCTCGGAAACGAGCGGAACTGAAGCTACTGCTACAAGAGGGGGAGAAGAATCCTTCGCACAACAATTTCACTGTAGGTACCCGGAAAGCGTGTGAAATGTCTTGGTTATCACTCCCCGCAAACCAAAAAAAACGCAGTTCTAGTAGAGCGAAACATATCAATCAGTCCAACAGGTGCACTTCGATAGCTGTTGCATCTCCTACGACTTTATAACGGTGTACCCAAAACGTAGGACAGAACGGGTCATTCGTTTACTGAACATTTACAGTAGCCCCAAGCAACACAAACATAATTTTCGGTCTTTTATTCTGGCAGCTAAACAAGCCGCTTCAGACTCACCCCTCATCAGTGCTGGAGATTTCACCCCTCCACACAAAGCATGGCGTTATCCTAGAGACACTAAAAAGGGCAGGCTACTGTGGGATCCAACTCCATCTTAAAAGCTCACGCTCGAAACTCCGTTGGATCGACAAACTAGGGATTGAAGAAGTGTACAACGGCACACCACCCAGGACCTCACCCTCACCGACAGAGTAGGCCATACAGAATGGTGTACGCTAGATGACAACATCCGCAGTCATTATCACATAATGCAATTACACGGCACTCAGGCACCCCACACATCCACAGCGCATGCGGACTGTCATCAGAGACTGGCACGTACGCTTTCCAGGAGGCTCGACAAGCTGAGGACTTGCCTTCCTCCCCAAAGCTTGACCTTGCCCAATGGACGGAGCAGTTCCTGGGGGAGGTACTGAATCACCAACAATGAACCAGATCCGGAAATACTAACGCCACCCGTCGAAAGGCACCGGTGGTGTAGAGGTAGAGCATCCACCTCGCGTGCAGAAGGACTGTGGTTCGAATACCGGTGCCGGATAATTCTAACCGGATTAAAAAAAATCAGCGCATTATGGAATTGCAGAATGGGGCCTGGGGTGTAGCCTGACCCCGGCAACCATGGCCGGCAACGCACTACCTCCCCAAAGCAGGATTGCCCACCCTGGTGTAGTAACGGCCACAACGTTCCATGCATACGCCAATTAACCCACGGCCCTCAGTCTCCAGTGGCTGCGAAGAAATTGACCACGGCGGTGATTAGACCTGCGACGCAGCAGAGGGTGCTACGAATACCTGGACCCGGAGAGGCCGCCATTGGAATCTGAACCTGGCAACGTTTAACACGAGAAACTTATCTAGTGAAGCGAGCCTAGAGGTGTTGTTCGAGGAATTAAAGGGCATTAAATGGGATGTCATAGGGCTTTATGAGGTTAGGAGGACAGGTGAAGCCTTCATGGTGCTGAAAATGGACACATCCCTAGTTACCGTGGTCTAGTGGACAGAAGAGAACTGGGAGTGGGATCTCTACTCAATAAAAGCATAGCTGCCAACATAGAAGAATACTATAGCATTAACGAAAGCGCAGCAGGTCTGGCAATTAGGCTCAATAAGACGTACAAACTTAAGGTGGTACAGGGCTACGCGCCAACATCCAGCCACGACGACCAGCTAGTTGAGCGCCTCTATGAAGATGTGGAATCGGCAATGGCTAAAGTAAAAACAGAGTATACCGTAGTTATGGGGACCTCAATGCTAAAGAGGGCAAGAATCAGGCTGGAGACATGGCAGTTGGGAACTATGGTCTGGGCTGTAGAAATAGCAGGGGGGCCTACTAGTCGAGCTCGCAGAACGGAATAACCAACGCATAATGAATACCTTCTTCTGCAAACGGGAGAGCTGGAAGTGGATGTGGAGGAGCACGAATGGGGAGCATAAAAATGACATAGACCTCATATTATGCGATAACCATGGCGTCGTGAAGGATGTGGAAGTGCTCGGAAGGGTAAGGTGTAGGGACCACCGTACGGTAAGATCTAGATTTAGGCTAGAATTTAGGAGGGACCGTAACAAGCTAGTACGAAAGAAGCCGATCAATGAGCTAATAGTAAGACGTAAAGTAGAAGAATTCAGGACCGCGCTGCAGAACCGAAATTCAGCTCCCAGCGAGGAAGCAGAGCATATGACGCAGGAAGCCCGCAACAACCTTACAGGCATTATCACGGAATGTGCTGTAGAAGTCGGGGGCACGATGGCTTGACAGGATACTGCTAAACGTTCCCAGGAGACGAAAGATCTAATTAGGAAACGGCAAACCATGACAATCTCCACCCCAGCTGACAGAACAGAACTAGCGGAGCCCTGGAAGTTAATAAGCGCCAGACAGCTGAAGTACGAATACGCTGTAAAGAACGGAGGTATGCCTGAAAGCAGTGAAGAGGCGTCTTGGCGTGGGGAAAAATCAGATGTATGCACTTAAAGACAAGCAAGGCAATGTCATCACAAAAAGGGATAAAATAGTCGCAGTAGCCGAGGAGCTCTATAGGGATCTGTACAGCAGCCGGGACATCCAGGATAATGCCGAATGAGAAAGTAGTTCAGAGGAGATAGACATCTCACCAGTAACAACGGAAGAAGTAAGGAAGGCTTTGAAAGAAATGAAAGGGGGCAAAGCACCTGGTGAGGACCAGATAACAGCATACCTCTTGAAAGATGGCAGAGAAATTGTACTTGAAAAACTGGCAAACCTGTATACGCAATGCCTAATGACTGCAAGTGTACCGGAATCTTGGAAGAACGCGAACATCATCCTAATCCATAAGAAAGGTGACATAAAGGACTTGAGAAAATTGCAGGCCGATCAGCTTACCGTCGGTCGTCTACAATGTATTTACCAAGGTAATTGCTAACATAATGTCTGCAACCTTAAATTTCAGTCATTCTAAATAAGAAGAAGGGTTCCGTAAAGGCTATTCAACATTGGATCATATTCACACGATCAATCAGGTGATAGAGAAGTGCGCTGGGTATACTGAACCCCTATATATAGCCTTCATAGGTTATTAGAAAGCATTTGACTCAGTCGAAACCTCAGCAGTCATTCAGGCATTACGGAACACGAGGGTAGATGAGCATTATGTAAGAATACTAGAGGATACTAGAGGATATCATCCTCCATAAGGAGAGCAGTAAAATACCTATAAGGAAGGGCGTCAGACAAGGAGACACAACCTCTCCAATGTTATTCACAGCATGTCTACAAGAAGTATTCTGAACGTTGGATTAAGAACAGGAGGGAGTAAGGGTTAATGGAGAATACCTCAGTAACCTCAGATTTGCTGATGATGTTGCCTTGCTAAGTAACTCAGGGGACGAATTGCAAAGCATGATTTCCGCACTGGACGAACAGAGTAGAACCGTGGGCCTGAAAATTAATATGCAGAAAACCAAACTAATGATCAGTAACCTCGGGACAGCACAGCGGTTTGAGATAGGTGGCGAGGCAGTGGAAGTGGTAAGCGAATATATCCACTTAGGCCAAGTTGTGACCCCGGATCCCAACCATGACACAGAGATAATTAAAAGGACACGAATGGGGTGGAGTGCATACGGCAGGCATTCTCAGATCATGAATGGCAGCTTACCATTGTCCCTGAAGAAGAAAGTGCATAACAGCTGCATATTACCAGTACTCACCTAAAGGGCAGAAACTTGGAGGCTCACCAAGAGGGTTCAACTTAAATTGAGAACGACTCAGCGGGCAATGGAGCGGAAGATGATAGCTGTAACATTAAGGGACAAGAAGAGTGCGGAGTGGGTCAGGGAACAAACGCGTGTTAAGGACATATTAGTAGAAATTAAGAAGAAATGGACGTGGGCGGGGTATGTAATGCCAAGACAAGATAACCGTTAGTTATTAAGGGCAACAGAGTTGATTCCTAGAGAAGGCAAGCGCTGCAGGGGGCGGCAAAAAGTTAGATGTGCAGATGAGATCAAGAAATTGGCGGGGATAAATTGGTCGCAGTTAGCACAAGTCGGGGTACTGGAGATTAATGGGAGAGGCCTTTGCCCTGCAGTGGGTGTAGATAGGCTGGTGATGATGATGATGATAACGTCGACTCTAAATTGCAGCATATGTTGGCAGCTCTCAAAGGTCTTAAAGGGACCCTGCAACACTCTTCGGGCAGTGCAAGTAAACCTGCGCGACGTTTAGATTAGACTTCCAGGAACACCCGAGCCGAATATTACATGAGCACGTGAAGCGGTAAGCGTTCAAATCGTCGCGAAAGATGCTGAAAAACCAACCGCTCTCTCTTCAATTCTCCTCATTATGCACCCCTGGCATGGCCTCTGCGACGTCAATTGGGCCATGGCTGTCCTGGCTGTCCTATTGGCTGTCGCCGGTCAACTTTGAGGCTAAATGCTGGCATTTCCTGTGACGATCAGTCGTCGCTGGCGCTGTGTATGAACCTCTTCTATGTCTGAAACTGTCCGCATGCGTTTGGTGTTTCTTTTGTTTTGAGTGCGGGCGGAGTTTGAGTGACGAACTAAATATTCTACTTTCAACGAGACCACGCGACAACAAACGTTTATTGCTCCAAAAACTCCCTACCAGCCTGAGCGCGTGCTTGCGAGCAGGCCACCATGCCTGCTTTTTTTGTGGCACCAGACCCGAAATAAACCCGTCTACGTTGCGGAGAAAAGAACGAACCTCCCCTACCTGTGACATATCGAAGGCCGCCGAACAGAACACCGCGCGCCGCCCCCCTCTCCGGGAGAGAGCGCGCAGCTTTCGTCGCGTTGTCCGCGGTTGAGTTGAGAGGGAACATTTATGCGCGATTTTTCATCGCGTGTAGTTTCGGTGATAGTGAAGGGATTTTCATAATTTTTGCGGGAGGAGATTGCTGGGACAATATTCTTTACCCCAAAATACATTCCGAGTAGTCGATGGTAAGTGTTGCAGGATCCCTTTAACAGTAGATGGCTCACTCAAAAGCCTAACAGGCGCCTAAGAAAGCGAATACCCACCCAAGCCAAGGAAATCGAATGCTATGCAAGAAAAAGTAGTGGTTTAGCCTTATTACCAGCCCACTATTTACAAACAAATGTTCCAAACCCGCAGACATACATCGAAGAATGTTAGTTTATACACTATTACGAACTCGCGTTTAATTCGTTCAGGTTATTAGCAGACAAAAAAAGAGAAATCAAATAAAAAAGGAAATAAAGAAAAGAAAAGAAGAGGGAGAGAAGAAAAGAGAAAGAAAAAAAGGTACAAAGTTTCAGGACAGCACACTATTTGATATGCAAAACAAGGGACGACGCCCGGTGATCATTACGCCCTCGATTGAATCCGCAAACAGAAACAAACATGCGCTTGCTTAGGGCCAGACAAGCAGGCAGGCATATTCCCTTTTTGTGGGTCTGCACGTGTCGTGCCGCGAGAACAACCGAGGGTCACAGGCGGCGAGGGACAAAAAGTCGTCAGAGATAATATTAAACAACACTACAGTTCTAGGAGCATGTAAACCGGTATACCAACTTTGTGCGCATGATCGATGCAAAATGACACGTAGGACGGTGAAACCAGAATCCCGGGACGCTCGCCGCCGAGTCTGTACACAAAGCAGCCGCGTCGGCGGATTGCCTCGAAAGCGCGTCATTCTTATTTCATATTTGCCGCGCTTTCGAGGCGCTTTTTCAAAGAAAGTGCTACGAGCTGTGCCGCGCCTCCGCCAGATGGCGCCACGGGTCCCGCGACCGAGAGAAGACGCAGTGAAACATCCCCCTCGCGAGGCGCACGATGAAATGCAGGGCATTTCCGGGGGCGCACGACGTTAAGTAGTTTGCGTTACGTTAATGTTGTTGCACTTGTGCCAACTGCTGACAAGAGAGCGCTCGTCAGCAGTAATTTGAATGAGTCAACGGTATAAGGCGCGTTCGTAGCGTCCCAGTCTGTGTCGGCTTTGTGGCGCAGTGGGTAGAGCACCATGTACATTGCGTTCCGCACGCAGGGTCGAGGGATTGAAACCAGGCGCCGGATAGTATTTTTTTTATATAGTAGGGAGGGGTGCGGTGCGGACTACGGACGTCAACGCGGGTGACATCGTGAGTTACTGAAATGCTCTGCATTTAAAACAAATAATATCAGGATGGTAAGAGCTGTGCGATCGGCTGCAGGGCGCTATAAGCATAATGAAGACTTGGTTCCTTCTGAGACCTCCTCGATTCATCACGTTCTAAAGCGGAGCAAGCGAACCAAATTACTCGACTTAATAGAGAGATTGCGACCGATCCGGACCAGACAATTCAAGACCTAACAAATAGATACGTACCAGATGGGGAACAGGAACAGTCCCCGGACTAGTCCGGGCCGCCTAATCCCCGCTTGGACGATGATATCACAGATGCAGAGGTCAATTGAGCGGCGCTGCAGGACTTGCGAACGAACGTCTTCCGCCCAAGGGCAAGACCGAGTCATGAATAAGATGGTGAGAAACCTCGACGGTGGCTTGATATCATACCTCACCAAGTTCTTTAACAAGCATTGGACAGAGGGCACTCTTCCTCGAGTGTTCCGTCACGCGAACGTTACCTTGATTCCCAGCCCGGGCAAAAAACGTTCGACAGAAAAATCTCAGGCCGACATCGTTCAGCTCAGGCATAAGAAAAAATAGTGTAACTAATTATTATGGCCCAAATCAACAGGTAATAGAAGAAAAGGAATTGTGGTCCTCCATCATGTATGGCTTCAGGGCAGGGCTTGCGACAAACGATGTCCACCTGAGGCTATACTGGGATCTGCTGAAGGACCCTCCCTCACGTGAATCAGCGGTCACCCTAGCCTGGGACCTGGCCAAAGCATTCGATAAGGTATCTCACTCAGCCATCGTGGCAGGCCTAGAGCGTATAGGGCCAGGTGCATGGACGTAAAACTATGCTCACACCTTCCAATCTCGCAGAACAGCCGCGCAAAGACTGGGTGACACACAGTCTCCTGAAATACAGCTACCATCATGCCATCATGCTGCACACGACAGGGGTCGGTCATTTCCCCCCTACTGTTTAAAGTAACAGTGTCCCACATAGTCTCCACTGTCACACATAGCCTCTACCACCAAATCATAGATGCTCGTCTTGCCAGCAAAATGATCTAGACGTTCGCGAGGGGCTTCCATCCATGTTTTACTGGACGGCAAGCCTTTACCGCGGGTTACGAGCCTAAAAAAACTAGAACGTCTGCAACAGGCCAACCGGCGCAACACTGAGGTAATAAAAAAGTTTGGCTCCAATCCACGGTTGCAGGGCAGTTGGACTGCGAAGCTGTAAACTGCACCCAAAACGATTACCTATGCGACGTCACTTGAATTCACACACGGCTCTACAAAGAGTGAAAACAGAGTCTCTGGCAGGCGCGTCACAAGGGTTTCGCGGAGGCGGCGTCCGAACGAAGCGACGACGGAAGAAACGAGACGGAGAGGAGCATCTGGAAAAGGGTGAGGAGGAGGAGAGCGGCTCACTCTTGTTTCATGCGTCGCCGCCAAGGCCCTGACACTTTCCCCAGACGCTGTTCCGTTCGCCGCTAATCCAAACCATGTGAATGCCGTTATCATACATTGTGCGGTTTGAACTTTACTCGAGGCCGATAGGACGTGCTTAACATCGGCTCTGTCGATTTTTTATGATTACGCCGGTAATTCAACTCTAATCCCCAAATTTTTTCATTAAGGGATCCGCGAAGTTGAGAGGAAAAAGTGGACACCCGAATTTTAAGGTAGGGCCCCACTTATTGTGCATTTACAGACTCTTTTTCTGTAATCGCCACGGCGACCGGAGACAAGCCTAACGCCAACTGGGCCTGCCGGCCGATGTCGCCGCTAAGCCCAGGCTTGCTTCGCCGGCGCCTAGGCCTGACGCCGGAGTCGTCGCCGCTGCAGACCCTCGAAGTAGACCTATTTCATCAAGACCGAAAGAAACATGGCCGGCGCCATGCGAATTGAAGTCGAAGGTGAGGAAATTCAACTGGACCAAGTGACAAGAGCTGAAGGCTGGCAAGTGCAAGGCGAAAAACTTCAAGCGCTGCAACAACAGCAACGAAAACGAAGCCTAGTGGCCAACATCCACGCAAGTAAGCCCACCGGGGGAGCCCACTTATCTCGTCGGCCGGCTAATAATTTCAAGAGCAAGATCGTCAAGGCTGCGGGAATGCCCGCGCTACCGATAGAACATATCAAGGTCGTCATGAGACCGAGGGGGGGGGGGGGGGGGCGAGTCTGGACGTCAGTGTGATGTCACACTTCGAAACTAGCCACGCCATGGCCGCTGCCGCTGAAGTCAGCAGAGAAGAACCCAAGACAGTCGTCATACGTCTAAACAAACAACAAAACATCGTAATCGTCAGTACCCCCCCAAAAATAAAACGCCGATTGCTTCGCGGCAGTGTCAAATCTTACGTTCTACGCCGCCGAGACGACGTTAATGCATACGTATCGGCACCTCACGGGACATAAAGCTAACGGGCTATAATATAAAATAAAAGCCGTGAAAGGAGGCAGCAGAAGGGTCCCACTCGCGGATTCGGCCCAAGAGATAAATGACCTTATCGTCCACGAATTTAACCCGACAGCCCTGCAGGCCAACCGAATTGGTAAAACGTTGTCGGTCGTCATAGCCTCTAGCGGCCCGAAACTGCCAAATTACGTACAACACGACAACTTGCTGGTGGAATGCTCACTGTACAGAAAGCAAGTTGACAAGTGCTTTCAATGCGGCCGCTTGGGCCACAGAATGGGCGTTTGCCCAAATCCGACGAACCGTATCGGCCGCGGCTGCGGATTCCAGAACCCGGGAGAAGACCACAACCACGATTGTAAGCGAAAGTGCAGCCGTTGCAGAGGAGACCACCTCACGGCAGACGAAGTGTGCAATGCCAGCTACAAAACCCCACACGTCATGCGCAAGCGAAGATGGTAGCTGCAAAGGTCAGCCGACGAAGTTCCAGACTTCCGCCACGCCGAGAGGAGACGCCAGCTGCGCCGAGGTCCTCGCCCCCTCGCGGAGAGGGCCAGAGCCGGCGCTCCCTCTCCAGGGGGAGGGAAAGAAGGCGGAGCAGTAGCTGCACCTCGAGACCGGGTTTGAGGATGTCATCGCCAGGCGTCGAAACCAAGGCTCACAGGCGGGAGCCGCGCTCTAGGTCGAAGACGAACGCCGAAGCGGATCGCCAGAAAACAGGTGGGTTGGGCAATTGGGTCTTCTGTCGCTCACCCCTCTCACCCCTCCTCTCTCAGTAGCAAGGAGATCTTCTTCATTATAGGCACGTAAAATGATTCTTGAAAACAGTGCAGAAAGTACATCAGGCCATAGAATGCAGTGTTACATTTGGTGCATCGAAAAAGAAAAAGCATCTCGAGGAAGACGACGAAGGGTCGCCGGGAGAAAAGCTCTGCCAGCGTGGTTGCTTGCTAGGACGTAGTTTCGCCCTAGAGGTTTGGCGCTGCAGGTGATCGGCCAACCGTCAGGCGGTTTTTGTTTCTTTGGTTGTTTGTCGCTTCTCTGTGTTGCCTTCCAGGTGCACTTAGCTGCGCAGGGATGTCTCGTGACTCGCCTGGCTGGGGGAGTTCCCCCTGGGCGGCCTCCATTCGACCTCAGGACTTGCCGGTGGAGACTCTAAAGCGCAGTGGAGTGACTTGCATCCCGGTAGCTCTGGTCCCAGTGAGCGGCGGAGCCATCCGGTTAAAGAACCCCCGGATCGTGCAGGCGGCGCTTCGGGCTGTTACCGAGAGGTTTGAACAAATATCCGAGGTTCGGCCGTTTGGAAAGGGCGGCATCCTCTGTAAGTCATCAGATGAGACCTGTGTGGCAGACCTCCTCAAATGCACAACATTCGCTTCTCACCAGGTGAGTGCATTTGTTCCCCCCCACTTGGCATGCGTGAAGGGCATTATTCGCGGTGTCGATGTCCAGATGACTCCGCACGAGATTCTCGAAGAGTTTGCGGTGGCAGGAGTGACATCAGTGTACCGTTGCAGCCGCGTTGTGGAGAGCAACAGGGTCCCAACAGAGTCCGTGATCGCCACATTTGTGGGCTCCTCATGCCCCACTGAGATTAAAGCTTGGCCTCTGGTTTACCGAGTCGAGCGCCTCTCTCCTCGGCCTCTTCAGTGTCTCAGTTGCTGGCGTTTTGGCCACACTGCAAAGGCGTGCAAATCGTCTACCCGCTGTCGTTCGTGCGGTGACAGCCATTCTGCCGACTCGTGCTCCTCTGAGAACGTCAAATGCTGTTTGTGTGGCGCTGGTCATCCAGCAGATTACTCCAATTGTCCTGTGAGGGCTCAAGAAGCCCAAGTGCTTGATACCATAGAAAAGCGCCGCTGCTCACGTAAGGAAGCGTTCGGCATTTTTAAAGAAAGGGCGCATGGCTACGCCGGAATAGCCGCCAAACAAACTTCATCGCTGACCGAGCCCGCGGTGTTGAACGCCATCGGTGCGGCAGTTGAAAAAGCGGTGTCCAAGGTTCAACAGCCTTCGCTAGCTGATCCAGCTTTTGCTTCGCTTATAGCAGCGGCTGTAGAGAAAGTGGTGTCCTCAGTGGTGACTCAGTTAACAGCTAGCATCACGGAGTGTGTGTCCCGGACAGTAGTGGCTCAGATGGCGCCATTCCTGCCGCTGGCTCCGGCCACTTACAACTCTCCTCCAAATAGCATTCCACAGGTGTCCTCTATTGCGGACATTTCGTTACCGCCAGCAGAGTGTTCTGCCCCCAGCTCCGCTAACGAAGTACCGGTTGTCACGCCTCCAAGAGATGAACCCGCGCAGCTTCCTTGTTCAGATGCAGGCTCCTCGTCTTATCCCAAAACTGGCTCGGAGTGCTTACCTCCGGCTTCTCCCACTTCAGATTCGGACATGGAATTTCAAAGTTGGCCTCTGGGTTCAATCTCTCACTCCAGTAAACGATCGGGCTCCCCAGGTACTGGGTCCCTAGATACTCAACCGAAACCAAAGAACAAGAAAAATAAACCGCGAACAGTGATCAAAGAAAGCATATTAGACGCTGCAGTTGCAGCGGCTGGTCTCCCCGAGTCATAGGGTCCCTTAAAGCACTCCAATGGAACTGCAGATCTGTTACAGCCGGATTCGCGGGCTTGCTTTGTCTGAGATCCCAGTTCAATCCAGATCTAATTTTGCTTCAGGAAACCTGGCTCAATAGCAACCAAAGCTTTAGCTTATGTAATTACCACACGTTCAGACTAGACAGACTTTCACGAGGGGGAGGCGTTTTGATCCTAGTTTCAACAAAATTCGCTCATAAGACCAAAGTATCCTTCCAGCTTCGAAGATCAGATTGTGAAATTTTGGTATTGGAGATCAGACTCCCTGGCTGTCTTCCTTTCTCTTTGGCGAACGTTTACTTTCCACTTGGGGTTATTGATTCGGAACCCCTAGATCTCGCCCTTGCTGCGGCTGTACCTCCCGTCGTTGTTGCGGGATACTTTAATTCCCACCATATTTCTTGGGGCTACCGAACGGATTCCTGCGGTCTTCGCTTGTTAGATTGGATTACGGACAACAATTTGGCATGTATAAATTCAGGTTCTCCTACTTACATACAGGGAATAACTCGATCTGTTTTAGATTTAACTATTTGTTCTAGGGGTGTTAAAGTTTCTTCATGGTCTACTGTTGACAGCGGGACTAGCAGTGACCACATTCCAATATTGTTTGAGATTCAGTGCCCTGTTCGCTCTCTCGTCCGGCGAAGTTGCACTTTTGTAGATTATAAGAAATTCCAAATCTCTCTGAAGGAGGCCGTATCTTCTCTGCCTGCAGAAGACACAACTGAACGGGCGACGGGTCTTTGTGCTGCCCTAACCACTTCGGCGCAGTCCTCGTTATTTGAAGTACGGTCTAAGCGAGCTGTGTCACCTAGCCCCTGGTGGAATGAAGAATGTACATGCAACTTTAGACGCAGGAAGGCAGCCTGGAAGAAGCTTTGCTATAACCATTGCCCGCTGAACTGGAGCAATTATAAGTATCATTCCGCGATGTTCAAACGAGCAGTTTCTAATGCCAAACAGGCCTATGACTGTCACCGCTGCTCAATTCTTTCTGAATCCACTAATAAGCGGGCCCTTTTTCGATTTCTTCGGTCTAGGAAAGCGGTTCCCCAATCTGATAATTTAGACTCTATAGTGTTATCTTCCAATGAAATCTCCCAGTCTCTAGAGTTGATTGCTAGGGGTCTGCAAATTCGTTTTTCGTCTGCTCTAGCTACCTCGCCTCCTCCACCTATAGTGGTAGAGGACTTCACAGAAATTACGCATGCAGAGCTTTTTGATGCTATGTCAAAAATGCCAGCAGCTGCCCCTGGTCCGGATCACATTACTACTGAAATGTTAAAACTACTATACGATCATGCACCGGATGACATGCTGAGTATGATTAATTATTCTCTCAGGAATGCATGGATTCCCGATGTGTGGCGGATAGCTAAAATACTTCCTATACCGAAGACTGTTGGTCAGGGCCTCGCTATTGATAATATCAGGCCCATCTCTCTGACTTCGAACGTAGTAAAACTAATTGAGCGGATTTTACTTCACCGAATTATGGAATTTTTGTCTGAGTATAATATCCTCAGCCCAAGTCAAATTGGATTTCGCCCAGGTTGTTCTATTTGGAGTGCCCACATCGACCTTGAAAGTCGTATAAAACTTGCCCGTCGATATAAACAGGTTGCGGCTCTAGTGACCTTGGATATAGCAAAAGCATACGACAGCGTGGAGTACCCTGTGTTAATGTCTCGCTTGCAGAAATTAAATTTCCCTAGATACATTATAGCATGGCTGCGTGAATTCCTAAAGGACAGGCAGTTCTGGTGTGTGAGGGGTAACATTAGTTCCTCTCGGCACTCACAGAAAAGAGGTGTACCACAGGGAGCTGTCCTTTCGCCGGTTCTTTTTAATATCCTGTTAAGCTCGGTCCCTGTGGTTTCGGGTGTCCAGACTTATGTTTATGCCGACGATATCGCGTTTTTCGCGTCAGCTTCTGACATACACGAACTGTATGTATTAATGCAGTCATATCTGAATTCTTTAGATTCCTGGTTAGATAGCATCTCTCTCACAATAAATGCCAGCAAATGCTCTGTGCTAGCTTTTCAGTCCACTTTTTCCTTTAATATCACTCTCTGTTACCGTCAGCACATCATACCCCAGGTTGATTCTTTAAAATACCTTGGGGTAGTATACACCAGCCAACTTGACTGGAGTCCACATATAGAGCGTATAGCTACTAAAGGAGCACGTGCTGTTGGCATGTTGAGGCGCCTCAGCCATAGAAAAAGGGGAATGCGCCGTGAATCTCTTCTGATGATATACCGTATGTACGTGCGGCCTATTTTAGAGTTCGGGTGTGTTCTTTTCTCGGGTGCTGCTACGTATAAGCTCCATCGCCTAGTTCTCCTTGAACGCCAGGCTCTTCGCTGCTGTTTAGGGCTACCTAAAAATGCATCTAATGCGTTGCTTTATTTGGAAGCCCGAGTTCCTCCTCTGATACACCGATTTAGAATACTCACTGTGGATACTTTCCTGAGAGCCTATGGCGCGGGGGTTAACAGGGCACAATTTATCTTTGTAGATGAACCAGCTGTGTTTTTGGCGGCCCAGTGGCCCAGGTCCTATCGACCGCAAGTTACTCTAGCACAAAGCTTGGTGTCTCCATTAGGGGTTGCGCTCAATTACGTACTTCCATCTCTTGATAGGGGTCATACGATAACGGTCAACTTCCGGAACATCTTTCCCCAAAATGCTAAAATGCTACCTGCCAGACTGCTCAATAGTATCCTACAAGATCATTTGGCCTCAATTCAGCAAGGTACTATCATATATACAGATGCTTCTCAACGAGAGGAAAAATCCGGAATAGGTATAGTTTCCCCTTCCTTAAATTGGTTCTTTTCGGTTCGTCTGGTGGATTTTATCCCTATATTCTATGCGGAATTCTTGGCAATTGTCTTGGCAATACGAAAGCTTGACATATCGGTGTCGTCTCCACTTATAATTACAGATTCCCTATCCGTAGGTTTAGCCCTTTCTTCTCCGAAAGACTCACCTCTTCTACGGACGTTTCGATCCCTTCTACCACCTCATATTACTGAAGTTGACCTTCTTTGGGTCCCTGGGCACGCGGGAATCACCTTTAATGAAACCGCAGATTCACTGGCAAGGGTAGCACTCTCCGGGCCTGTTGTCGATGTCATTGAGACAACGCCTTTATTAGCCGCTGTAAGATTCCGTAGATTGTTGAAGCTGCAAGGGCAGCACGAATCAGTCTTATTGTCAATGCGAGATTTTTCTCATCTAAAATTCTCCTGGAATCCGAATTGGTGCCCCTCACGCGACCTGGAGGCGATTGTAACGAGCCTTCGATGTCGTGTGCCCCAGTTGAACAGATACCTCCACAGGTCTCGTCTGGCGCAGACTGCCATGTGCAGTTACTGTAATGAAGAAGAGTCTGTCGACCATTTCCTTTTGTCATATCGGCGATTTTCAAGCCTCAGACGTCAGCTCCTTGAAGTGCCGCTTCATCGCCTGGGGTTGGTATTATCAGTGCCGGCTCTTTTATCATTTGGGGCTTCAGAAACGGGATATTGCCGCCGGGATGTTTGTTCTGCTCTTCTGCGCTTCATTGAAAATTCCAAAAGATTTACAACCTAATTCGTATCTTGTTCTGGATCCTCACCTGAGCTCTCCAAAAGCATCCATTTCTGATTTTTTTTTTTAAATTCTCCTCCTCTCCTTTCTTCTTCTTCTTCATCTTTTTATTTTTCTTTATTTAATTATTTATTTACTTATTTCCTTTTTTTTGTTTCAATATTAACCAAATTCCAAACTCAATTCCTCCAACACAAGAAAAAGAAAAGCTTCCAAATTTTTATAATTTTCTTTGAATCATTCTAATTTTCTAATTTTCTTTGAATTTCATTCGAATTAACGACTGATGTTTGGCCGATCCCCTGATTGGGTATGCGCCAATATTCAAAGGAACAACAACAACAACAACAAGAAAAGCTTGGTCGGCTTGAAAGAAGAAGACAACAAGGATCAGCAGACGCCATTGTAGTAGCCAATAGTTCGAATTCAGTGTAATGTAAAATACACCAATCATTCCGGTTTTCATGGTGTTGGACTCAATTATCGGACATTTTCTTGGTGCCTGGAAACCCGGGAACGAAGTCGGAGCTACGAAATCGGCAGATCAAGAACCAAGCGGACTGAAAGCGGTGACTGTGTATACCAGGTAGAGGCAAGTAATGCAGTATGCACAAGCTGAAGGAGAAGAGAACGGCTCCTAGGCAGCAAAACACCAGGATCATAAATAAAGCTAAGACGGTACTGAATGTACAAACCGCGGATGTACAAACACTGGGCTCACTCATCGAGCGGCTGCAGTCGAACAATGACGAGTTGAGTAAGCTGAATGTCCAGTTTGAAGACACTATACCCGACGAAGCGTTCGCGGCTGAGTATGAATCAATGCTGAAATATGAGGACTATGAGGACGCCGCCAAAGGCATGCTGGGCCAGCTGAACGCCAAGGAGTAATTCCTTCGGAGTGGGTTACGCCTGCCTGAATCGACAGCCCCAGCTACGGCGGCGGAGTCTCACAGTGACGAGCGTCATCGGCTGGTAGGCTCTGTGAAGCTCCCGGCACTGCAGCTGCAAACCTTCAACGGCGAGTTGTGCCAGTGGTTGAGCTTTTGGACGCAGTTCAAGGCAGCCGTCCACGAAAACCCCAGCCTGAATAATGGAGAGAAGTTCCATTATTTTCGGTCTCTGCTGGGTGGGGCAGCTGCCTCATCTATTGCCGGGCTGCAACCGACGGAAGATTGTTACCCAGACGCGGTGGAAATTTTTTCGCGATGTTTCGGTGACACCCGCCGCATTGTCCAGGAGCATTTAGCGCAGCTTCGAGTGCTTCCTTCAGTGGTGTCCTCGAATGATGTAGGCGGACTGCGACGACTGCTGGACCACGTGCAGTGCCATGTTCGTGGACTCGCGGCTCCAAATGTTTCCTCGGCCACTTACTCGACTATGATGACTGATGGGCTACTGCGAGCCTTGCCGTCAGACATCGTCGTTGACTATCACCGACACATAGCACATAATCCGCACAGATCAAGCCTTCGAGAGGGAGAGTCCTCCGCCGGCGGAGAAGCTGCGCCACCGGCGTCCTTTGACGGTGAGCTGGACGCGCTTTTAGCCCGCTTTATGATTGAAGTGGAATGCCGAGAACGGAGTGGAGTTGAAAGCAAAAGGGAACAATGTCGGCCTAAAGCACACGATAGAAAGGAAGATTTGGGGATGCCACCAACGGCTGCGGTGCTGCATTCTAGCGCGTTAGGCGAGTCCAAGTGCCTGTTCTGCGACTCCGACCAGCATTCCACCCCTCTATGCGACGGCAACCTCTCTCACAAGGATCGAATGAAGAAGTTGGCGGCTGACAGACGATGCTTTCGCTGTACGTTGAAAGGGCATTTTCCCAAGGAGTGTCGTCGCACGGTCAAATGCGGAAACTGCAACGGGCGACATGTTGCATCCGTGTGTGATCCTACCTGGCGGAGCCAAGGAACTCAGAGAACAGAGAGCGTAAGGAAGTTGGATACTAGTAGCCTTCACTCCAGCAATCTGCCCATTCTAGATACTAACATACTGCTGCAGACTTGTAGGCTCTGGATTCATGGAAGCCAACAACGTGCGTACGTCCGTGGAATCATGGATGGGGGAAGCCAGCGCTCTTTCATTCGAGAAGATGTCTCCCGTACCCTTGGCTTACAGGAGCTTGGGAAGACCAACTTACAACTTAACATCTTCGGACAGGATACGTCAGCAATAAAGGAATGTCGTCTAGTGGAAGTGGTCGTCCGCAGTCAGTACGGTGACGAGCTTTTTAGATGCGACGCTCAGAGCATCTCTTGTCGGCGGCCCTAGCCTTCCTGCGTGCGTCCGTTGTTGTCCGCGTGCGTCTATTGTCCACAGCCACTCTCCCCCTCTCCTCTCCGATAGCGAACACTCTCTCGCGAGGGTCATAGAATTGGATTGGATTGGATTGGCTTGGCTTGTCTTGGCTTGACTTGACTTGACTTGGATTGGATGGCATTGGATTTGGATTGGATTGGATTTAAGTGGATTGTGTTGCGTCATAGCCGCGGCAGACGCACGGGTGCCGGCGCGTGCCCAGGTGAGAGCGTGTGCAGCTCAGCGCACTCGCACTCCGCCGGTGGGCGGTGCTTCGCGTGGTGCTGCGCATGTGCAGTACTCTCTCTTCCCGCGGTCTCCTCTCCTTCGGGCGCGCTGCGCATATAACCGGTGTGCCGCTCTCTGGCGGCCTTTCGGTCGACGGTTGCTCTCCGCTTGCGCTTGAACCCCTCCTCAGCATCGCATCACACCACGGTTCCCGTGAGCCATCGAAGTTCTTTTTATTTGCAAGGACATCGTGCAAGTGCCCCTCGAGAGTGACTTTGTTCTATCCATCGAAGCTACTGGGCAGCCTATTGCTGACAAGCTTCTTCAGTCCGGCATGGCGGCGGTTCCTGGGATTTCCCTTCTACTGGGAGCGGACCATCTCTGGAAGGTCCTGACGGGAGGGGTGCGCCGTCATCCCAAAAACAATCGCCTTGTTGCCCTCAACTCGATATTCGGTTGGATGTTTCAGGGGCCCCTGTCCTTTGTCAGCTCACTGGATGTAACATCTAATATCTGCGTCCTTCGAGTGAACTCCACGCCGGAACCGGTGGCCGAAGAGCGTGAACGATTTTGGAGTCTGGAAAGTATAGGAATTTCTGATCAGAAACAGGAACCCACTGACGAGGTGCAAACTGTATTGGCACAATTCGAGCGAAACCTGACCTTCATGAAAGGCGGCTATGAAGTCGCTCTACCTTGGAAATTGAGCACTGAGCAACTGGAAGACAACTGCTCACAAGCAATCAAGAGACTCAAATCTCTAGGGTTAAGGCTGTCCCGTAATCCAGAATTTGGAGTGGAGTATGACACTACGATCAGAAATTACATGAACATGGGTCATGCAGAAAAGGTTCCACTTGATAGTAACGCCCACAACGTTTACTACATGCCGCATCATGCCGTAGTACGTAGCGACTCTACCACAACAAAGGTGTGCGTCGTTTTCGATGCCTCTTCTCATCGGCCAGGGGCTACGTCCTTAAACGATCATTTGGAAAAGGGACCGAAGCTTGTTGCAGACCTGGTCAAGCTTCTAATTCGTTTCCGCTTGTATCGAGTAGCTATGACAGCCGACATTCAAAAGGCTTTTCTGCAGATCAGTGTCCGGGAAGAGGACAGGGATGCTCTCAGGTTCCACTGGTTTTAGAAGGCTACCGAAAAAAGACGAACCCGAACCTGAAATAGAAGAGTATAGGATGACCAGAGTCCCATTTGGTACAAAGGCTAGTCCATTCCTTCTCAATGCTACGCTTCAACATCATTTGAAGACAGTCGAAGGACCACTTGCTGGGACAGCCGATCTACTGTCACAGTCATTTTATGTGGATGACCTTCTGGTTGGAGCACCCAAGGATAGAGAAGCTGTTAAGTTGTTTTATGAAGCGAACAACATGATTGAAGCTGCTGGCATGAAGTTGAGGAGGTGGGCTTCCAACTCGCAGAACTTAGGTAAGCTGTTCGTGGCGTGTGAAGGATGCCTCTCTTCGGAAACTGTCAAAATTCTTGGTCTTCTGTGGAATCCGGAAAAGGACCTCATAACAGTCGCCACGAAGGCTGTACAAGAACTCTCCGACACAAAAAGCGATTGCAGAAGGTATGTCCTTCAAGTGATAGCCCGAATATTTTACCCGCTAGGCCTGCTTGCGCCTTTCACGGTTGGAGAAAAATTTATTTTTCAAGAGTTATGGCAACGAGGCGTGGGTTGGGACGATTATTTACCAAGTGATTTAGAGAAACAGTGGAAGAATTGGCGATATGAGTTGCCTCAGGTTGGAGATATTACTGTCGACAGATGCGTTGTGTCCGACCAACATTCCAAATCTGTACAGCTTCATGTTTTTAGGGGCGAAGCTCCTTAAAGCGTGGGTCTGTCCATCCTCGACGTATGTATGTAGCCACCTCTAGTTTAGTTCTTGGATTGTTTACTAGATGGCGGTACTTGTATATGATGAAACGATGCTCTTGGATTGTTTACTAGATGGCGTGGCTACCTCTAGTTTAGTTCTTGGATTGTTTACTAGATGGCGGGGAGCGCAGTAATAAAATCCGTTCGCTGTTGGCGCGCGCTCGGAGTCGCCCGATGGATAAGGCTGCAGATGTGCGAGCCCGCGAGGCAGAAGCGCTCCGTGAAGCTGCGCGACGCCGCCGCCAAGATCCTGCCGTACGAGAGCGGGAGGCCGAAGCGTGTCGTCTGGCTGCGCGACGACGCCGCCAAGATCCCAGCGTTCGAGAACGAGAGGCCCAAGCGTTACGGCAACGGCGCGAGGACCCTGCCGTACGCGAAGCGGCACGGCTGCGGCGCGAAGAAGATCTCCAAAACGTCAGAGAACGGGAAGCGGCGAGAAAGCGCGTGTATCGGCAGGCAGACCCCGATGCAGTGAGAGCTCGTGAGGCGTCTGCAAAACGCATCAGGCGAGCTCAGCCCCAAGGTGCCGACGCGCGGTTTAAGCGAGACTTTCTAGACGTTACGTTCGGACACAGATGTAGTGGGCGAACTTTCACTGAAGAGTCACGGTTTTACCGATGATTTCCCCTCAGGAGCTTCGCCCACTCATCATCATTCACCACGTGGATATGCTGTGAATTTTTTTGCGACGCCAGCCAACGCGCTTATGGGGCTTGTGCGTACCTAAGAGTTGAGGATTTAAAAGGTCACGTTCACAGCACCTTGGTGTTCTCCAAGCCAAGAATCGCACCATTGAAGCCTATGACTTTACCACGGCTGGAACTTATGGCAGCACTTCTTGGATCCAGGATTGCCACCTTTCTAAAAGACGGTTTTTATGGATTCCTTGAGGTTAGCCAAATAGTGTACTGGACGGACTCTTCAATTACCCTACATTGGTTACGTGGAAATCCGACACAGTGGAACGCGTTTGTCCGAAATAGAGTCGCAGAGGTTCAGAACTGCACGGACAAAACACAGTGGAGGCATTGCCCTGGATATGAGAACCCGGCTGGTCGTCTTACACGGGGAACCTCCCTGAACTACCTGTCAACGGATAATTTGTGGTGGTCTGGGCCATTATGGCTTGTAAAAGACAGTCATGACTGGCCGGCTGACACACAAAACTCCGTTTTGTTCCCAAGTGGGCTGGACTTGGAACTTAAGAAAGAAGTGAAAATTTTACATGCGATGGTCTTAAAACCATTCTGGATTTTTCACGTTACAGCCGACTTGGGCACGTTTTACGCGTAACGGCGTGGGTGTTTCGATTTATAGCCAAGGCTAGAGGAGCTACCACAACGACTTTTTCTACAATTACGGCCGAGGAAATAACCACCGCTGAAGAGTACTGGATTAAGACGGTGCAGGAGGAAGCTTACGGCGAGGAAATTGCTCAATTGCGGCTGGGACATCACGTTGACAAACAGTCAAAAACATCAAAATTGGACCCCATGCTGGATTCCACCGGATGTTTGCGTGTAGGGGGGAGGCTCCACTTTTCAGAAGAGACACCAGACGTGAAGCACCTAAATTTGCTACCTTCCTAACATCCCTTCACAGAACTGGTAATCACGGAATGCGCAACTGCGGACTTTGCATGGTGGGACAAATGACGCACTCACCGAGCTGAGAGAGAGATACTGGATTCCTGGGGGTGGACAACTCGTCAAACGAGTGGTCAACAGATGCACAATTTCTATGAGAGCTCGTTTACGTTTACGACCAGCCACAGCTCCTACTGCTCCTTTGCCTGCTTACAGAGTGTGTCGCTCTGACCCGTTTCAGGTTGTTGGAATAGATTTTGCGGGACCGTTGTTTGCGAAGCAGGAAACGTCTTTTGCTAAGGCCTATGTCGCTCTCTTCACTTGTGTGGTAACCAGGGCTGTGCATGTGGAGCTGGTTTCAGGTTTATCAACAGAGATATTCTTATTAGCATTTCGACGATTCACCGCTCGACGCGGCATACCGACCGTCATTTACACGGACAACGCGCAGACGTTCCGAAAGGCTGCGAAAGAACTTAGGGTGTGGGAAAACATACTGTTAAATAGGATGTTTCAACAACACTGCTCCAACCGACGAATCAAATGGAAATTTATAGTTGAAAGAGCAGCGTGGTGGGGTGGATTTTGGGAGAGAATGATACGAACCGTCAAAGTGAGCCTGAGAAAAGTACTATCTACAGCCAAACTCTCCTTTGAGGACTTTTAAACTCTCCTAAGTGAAGTGGAGAGCGTTGTGAACTCTCGACCATTAACCCACCTGGCAACAACACCGGAAGAATGGAATGTACTTACGCCTGCGCAGTTCCTTGTTGGGAAACGATTAACTTCTCTGCCTTCTTCACATTCGGCTACGTCGCCTCTTAATGGGGTAACACGTAGATGGAAGCACAGGCAAAAGATGCTTGACCACTTTTGGAATAGGTGGCGCATAGAATACCTCTTATCTCTACGTTCCGCCCACTCTTCGAACAGCAGTCAGTCAAGTCATGTGCGCGCTCGAGACGTCGTCCTTGTACAGGAAGACAAGGCTCCCCGGCATATGTGGAAGATGGGCAGAGTCTTGGAGGTGTACCCGGGTCGTGACAATGTGGTCAGAGCCTGCATGGTCAAGTTACCCAACGGAGAAATGCTTAGAAGTCCTGTGCAGCTGCTCTACCCAATGGAGCTTGTTGACTAAGTACTTTTTTGGCGGGGGGGGGGGGGGGGGGAGAATGTTACATTTGGTGCATCAAAAAGAAAAAGCATCTCGAGGAAGACGACGAAGGGTCGCCGGGAGAAGCTTGGTCGGCTTGAAAGAAGACAAGGATCAGCGGACGCCATTGTAGTAGCCAATAGTTCGAATTTAGTCTAATGTAAAATACACCAATTGTTCCTGTTTTCATGGTGTTGGACTCAATTATCGGACATTTTGTTGCAGCAGCTAAGTTTGCCTTGAACTCACAAAGCGACTAAACACAGGGGTTGCAGCCTCTCTGTTAGAACGTCAGTTTACACTTTCGCCTTCCGAAGGATGAAATAATTTTAAACACCTTACAAGGAAGAGCTAACGCTAACCAATCAGCATTGGACACGCATGCGTTAGCCGTTTGATTCAGTATTCGGGGTAAATCGTTTCAGAGCCTCGATCGCGTTCGCACCGATCACCGCAATAGCAGCCCGCAATCTCTTCTGCATTAGTGCGAAGTAAATGACTGATTTACGACGAGACGGCAGTTCTTTGGTAACACCTTACGTATCACACGGATTGTTATTGTCACTTTTATATGAACGGAGCTATCACAAATACGATTCGCAGCGCACGCGGCACACATACGCGAGAAAGTAGCAACGCGCACGTTTGTTGCGGCACCTGTGATGACACCACAAACGATATATTACTTTATTTTCTAGAGCTCTTACCTTACTCCCTTGAGCAGTTTTGTTCGCACTTTGTGTCTCATAGCACACCACAGTATGTGGGCATCCTGGTAAACAGAAAACACCAGATCGCCGGTAGCTATCCGCAGTCAGATGCTCCGCTTTCAGGTTGCACACTTGAACATGGCGGAAGGGCTGAGATGCTCCGCTGGAAACGTAACCTTCCCAGCGGATAATATTAAATTCCATCCAGAACACAATTTCTGATCACTGGAAATTTGTGACCTGGCCGGAAAGACTTCCAGCTGGATGTAGAATTCATAATTATGTCTGGAAAAGATACTTCCGGCCATTTCCAGCCACAGCCGGGTGTTCCTGGAAGTGAACATTGTGGCACTTTGAGATTTAAATTGCGTAGCAACATAAAAATAGTGTGCTAACCGTTTTACAACGTAAGTAAAATACTTCAAAAATAAGCGATTTCAAGCTAAAAACAAAACCTCATCAAAATTTTGTTAAATTTGCACGGACTACATTTTCATGCGCCTGTCCCTGGCGCCATTTCACACATTTAAAATATGTTCGACCGCTTCCGTTGGCATACGCGCAGAGGCCCGAACGTGGCTGTCGCGCCTTTTACGTCCTCTTTTGAACTTAACTTTTGACAGTGTATTCAATTCTTTTCAATACAACGCTTTTGTGCGCGCTCGTGCTGTTTGTGGAGGACGTCGACGGGATCGCTTTCGCGTTATTCGCGTCGCTTGTCGATAACAAAGTGAAATGCTCGTAAAAAGATGCGGTTGCCACAAAGGCAACGATGGGCTGCGTGCCGTTCAAATTTGATACTACCATATCTAGGTAAGTGTACATTCATATTGATTTGCTAAAATCTATGAGCTTGTCGATTTCTTCGGTGTTTTTCTTCTGTGAGAAGCGAAATCAAAATGCGTGCACGCCTAGCACTAACGCTGTCTTGATCATTGCAGCAACTTAGCACCGTGTGTGGTGGGCGCTCTCGCGAAAGTTGGACAGGGTCATTGGTTATTGTGGCCTGTGGACAGTGAGAGAGTGGCTGTCGAAGGTCTTACGGTGTTCCAGACCTCGGCGTCTATCTTAAAGGGGTACTGAACTTAATTTTTGGTGCTTATAATATTACACAGTTCACTTCCGTTACTCAACAGAATACCCTGGCTGAAATATGAGCGGCCTGCAACGCGTGGAATATACTTCAATTTTCATTTATCGCGCCGACGGAACAGCGCGCGGAGTGATGCGCAGCAAATGGACATCAGCGTGACATCACTCTGTGACAGCAAAAAAAAGTGACGTGGCCGTCTGCCTCCGACGCTGGTCAGAATGTCGTGACGTCACTTCACGCGTGCGACCCGGCGAGCAGCGATTGGGCGCTGGCGCATTCATGAAGTGATACACGTAGCCAGAGCTACAGGCATAACCGCTGCCCAGAAAGGCACTCTCGCGAAAATAAAGTTCCACACGCGGTAAGGGAGCCGATAAAAATCCCAGAATCGCTACACAAGCCGCCATCGGGTCTTTTATTGAAAGCGGTCATTAGGAGGTCCCCCTGCAGTCTTTAAATTCGGGACCTCCACCTGTATATACTTGTTATATGTTCATTCTTTGTGATGAATAAAGCACCATCGAATCGAAATTTCCGCCGCACTGCTAGGCCTAACCTTTTCAGGCAGCTCACCCGCTCGGACCGGTGGTGGGACGGTCAAAACAACGCCTCCTCCGGCCTTTGTGGTGTTTTGACGTCCGCACAAAACGATGAGGTCATTACATGATTCCGTCACGCGCGCCCTCCGGGCTGGAAGCGCGGGAAACGAAGACGGACGATTTTCAGGCCCTTCAATGTAATTAATTATCGTGCGCTGAAGTATTTAGACTGTTCTTTCGGGATCGTCGGCCCGTTAAGCATTGATAAAGCCAATAAAAGGGAACAGAAATTTTGGTGTCAGTACTCCTTAATAAACACGGCGTAATTAATATGAACCGTGCGCCGCCGTAAACAATTGAAATGCTGCAGACAGCCACATGTGATATAATGTTTCAAGGTGAACCAATCTATAATGAATCCCTTTTTCTACGGTTTTTATCTAGTACCTGGGAGGCAACGTCTACGTGGCAGAACGTGGTACACGAGGCTTGCAACCCAGAACACTGCCGGTGGAAGGACCGAAAAGTGGCATCGAGAACTTTGGGAAGCACAAAAAGAGAGGGAAATTGTTTGATTGGTAGATTTTGCAAAGCTCACAAAACCACTTGGCATCGCGGTTACTCATGATACCTTATTTTTTATAGGCTACCTGAATTACTTGGAGGACCATTTACTCGCAGAAGAAGGAAATTACCATGCGGATGTTGTGGGTACAGTAGTGACAAGGCTAAAAATATGTGATATATGACACGACAATATAGTTTTAAATTTGTAATCTGGCCCCTGTGCATGCTTTAGGGCACAAACGCCCACACAGAAGAGGTCTTTTATTCAAAGATGCTGATGGTGTGTTGGTGTCTGCTGCAAATGACTTCAGGTGAGAATGGTGTAAAGAAAAATTCCATGTGGTAATGTCCACTACCGCAAAACGTAGCAAAAAAAAGCGATTTCTGGTTGGGAGTGGAGAGGATTCGACTATGAAAAAAAGGGATTTCTGGCTGAAAAGTAGTACGAAACCAGGAAGACAAAACATTTATGGGTGAGAATGGTGAAAAATCCAGTAAGAAAACAATCTTTTTCCGGCTAGAAAGTGGTGTAACACCACCAAAAATAAAGCGATTTCCACCTGGTAAGGTACACCATTCTGGCTGGAATAATAGTATTTCCAGAAAGAAAAGGGGGATTTACAGTTGTAAGTGACCATTGTTCCAGCTGAGAATGGTGCGATTTCCAGCCAGAAGACGTGTCATTTCCGACAGGAGACAAGCCTCAAAATTTCGATTTCCAGCCACTGGTTCCGGTTGACACCTGACTCCAGTCCAGCCTGAATACTGTTTTAGGCTGGAAAACTGTATCGTAACACAGCCGGGACTGGAAATCATTTCCATCTGTGACTTGTTGAGGCCGGTAGTAGGCCTTCCGTTATCGTCGCTTTCCGAGCCATCCGGAGTTACGACAACCCGGGTTATCTCGGGGAGTGGTTCGTCTTGCAGGAAGACGGCACGCGATTCGGCTGAGGCTTCTACAAAGCATCATTTGAAATCTGCTGAGTCGCTGCAAGGCAACTAGCGAACGAACCACAGCAGTTCGAAAATGAACGCCACCGTGACGGCCCTTTCGCGTTCTTTCAACACCACTGTGACGACCCTGTTGCCTTCTTTGGCCACCGAAGTTGCTCAGACCACCACCGAAGTTCAGACTACAGTAGGAATCGAGCTCGGCACAGAGAACATGAATGATAACACCTCCGCGGTGCTACGCATAGAGGATTACCCGCGTCCAATGCTGACCGGCGGCTTCGTTGCCCTCGTCATCATTGCCGTCTTCGGCGTGATCTCCAACGCCGTGTCTATTGCCGCGTTGCTCCGGTCCTCGAAGCTGCTGAGGAACGCCACCACGGCGCTCGTGATCAACCTGTGTTTCACCGACCTGCTCTTCTCCGCGCTGAACACCCCGCTGACCGCGAGTATATTCTGGCACGCCGGCTGGGTGCACAGCCACGGCCTGTGCGTCGCGCACGGTGTGAGCCGCTACTTCAACACTGGCACCTCCGTCAGCACCATCATGGCCATCAGCATCAACCGGTACGTGGCGATTGTCAATCCGGGCCTGTACGCTCGGGCCTTCACCGAGGGCAACAACCTGCTGGTGGTGACCGGGACGTGGTTGGTGACTCTGTCGCTGCTCTTGTTGCCAACGACGGTTGTGTGGGGCCAGTTCGGCTGGGACGGCGACTTCGGCACGTGCGGCGTGGTGCCCAAGAACGGGCGCAGCAGCAAGGCGTTCCTCTTCATGGTGGCCTACATCCTGCCGGCCACGTCGTTCGTGATCTGCTACAGCCGCATCTACTGGATCGTGCGCAAGACGCAGCGCAACCTGCGCCAGCACCGCTCTAGTCACAAGTTCGCCGCCTTTGTGGAGCGCTTCTTTGCCCAGCGCCAGGACGGCGGCGCTGTGTCCGCGGCGAAGGCTCAGTGCCGGCAGCGGCGCATCGCCGAGGACTGGCGCCTGCTGAATACGGTGTTCGTCATCTTCGCCGTTTTCACGCTCTGCTACCTGCCGGCGGTCGTGTGCGACTCCCTCCACCTTATGGGCGGCTTACCGGGCGTCCAGGTGTTCGCGTGCCTCACCTACTACTTCTCGGCATGCGTTAACCCAGTCATCTACATCTGCATGAGCCGGGAGTACCGGCAGGCCTACAAGGAGCTCTGGCTCTGTGCCAAGAGTGCCGCCCTGTCCGAGAGCATGGCAAGCCAAGAGACGCCCGTGTGATCGTGATCCTTTTTTTCGGTGTTGCTCGGCGTTATCGCTACTACTTGCCAAGGACCCCAGGGCGTGTGAGCCATGCAGAACATGTCCATTTCTATTACTCTCTCTCTCTCTATTACTTATCCCGCACACTTGCAATTCAACCTACTACCCAAGTAGCACCAAAACATCAGAACGATGTTTTCTGTTTGGTGTTAATGTTAGAACAATGTTTTTAAAACCATTTTTTAATGTTTAAATTATGGCATAAAAATGTTACATTCACGTTTTGGAAACCGGTATTTAAACGTCCAGAGAACATTTCTACCATATATTACCAATGTTTGTGTTAGATTTCACGAACGTTGCTGGGAACAATCCAATACGAACAAAGAAACATTTAAAAGCAAAGGAAAATGTTACATGACATTTCGCCAAAGGTTATGCGAACAGTAATAAAGCATTTCTACACCACATCAATACTGTTGGAATTAGGTTTACATAGCATTGCAGAAACACGCTGACCCCTTGCAAAAAGGCGTCAACCGTGGGCAGCGCTGGCAACACTGTGCGTGGCGGCCATGGTGAAGGAAAGTCTGAAAGTCTTCCCTTGATCGCTCGCGCTCCGTGAGGTAGTATGGCAAATTCACGTGAGATTGTTTTCCCAATCACCAGGTGAGAGAAAATTTTATCTCGCCTACCTCCGCTGAGGGAGGAGAAGCTGGTCGACTTTTACTGGAGCAGGTGGGCAACCGAAAGAAGCTTTGAGAGAAGTTATAACTTCAGCTTTGAGTCGTACGTGCTTCCGTCGACGCTGGAGACTAACAGCTCCCAGCGAAGCTAAGGCTTCTTTCTTCGCCTTTGCGACTGTCCTTCAGCCGCTGCCGAATAGCTGCTCGTGAAAGATTGTTGAGCAGCATCGCGAGCTAGAATGGTGACCCGTCCGCCCCCCCCCCCCCCCCTTTTTTTTCTCGTCGTGTTCACAGCGCGACAACTGAAGCCTTCCTACGCGTGCCGCAGGAAAATTCGTAGACCGTGAGCAGCCGATCGACGGAGGGCAACACTGCGAGAGTTACTGCGCTTCCGCGCAAGCGGGGAGGTGAATTCCGCGGCGTGTTCTTGCCGCGGAAACCTACGTACGCGACTACACGAGCGGGAGAGTAATGCGGAACTGGAACAGTTGCTTTCCGCTTCTAGCTGATCCGTGAAAAAACGCCTGTCGAGTCTTCCGTTTCGCATGCGCCAGCCCTGATATGAGGCGAGGAAACGCAGCGCGAAAGCACGAGCACTACAGCCGTCATAACTGCGTCCTTTCACCTGCTCCGTCAACACTTGGTTAGAGGTGGGGGAACACGCCGGAGAAGCAGGGAAGTGAGAATTGAAAGGCAGAGGCGGGTGAGCAAATTAAGAGGAGGAGGATGCGAACGTTCTAGCGAGAAAAAGCAGAGAGATAGCAGTTTAGGTGGTGCAGCATCAAGACATACCTCCATTAACAAACGATGTATGGTTAGGGGTGCATGTTGCAGCTTCTGCGTTCGTATCGGTCGTATCATTTGTAGCACATACAAGTTAGGAGAACTCATCGCATTGTGTGAACGCTTCTTTTCAGCCGAGGGCTCGTTTTTGTCCGAGCGCAGTGCAACCGCAGCAATAAAAAGACGGCACCAGCGTACAGCGTGATAGCTGCAGTTGGCCAGCACGGAGAAGTGGCCGATGGGAACTGTGAATGCCCTGCTGGAAAGGTTGCTTGCACCCACCTGATGGGCGCGCTGCGGACAGTTGCCCTTCTGCAGTTCCAGGGCTACCGAAAAGCACCCCAGCACAATCAATGACTTAAAAAAAATAATAGTTTGGTGATGTGGAAAGCCTGTTTAATTTGATATGACCATATTCGCGAAGATTCGGACACTCGGTTAATTCGGGCATTCTCTCCTGTACCGTGAAATCCGCATCAACGGGGTTTTACTGTATTTGTAAGGGCAAATTGAGCCTGGACCCATCGACTTAACTTACCCCCATTTCACGGCGACGTGCAAGCCCCCACCACCCTTTTAAGATTCGCCCCAATGTTCGCGCACACAAATACTCACGAATATATATTTTTCGCTGGAGCAATATCGCACGGGAATAGCCTCCCGGCCGCCCCACATACTTCTCACAGTCGTCATGCAGAAATTGATCACATTTCCCAAATGTAGTAATATTTCTCTTTGTCGTGTTTTTTGTGTGTGTTTGTTTAACGACTTAAACATTGTGTAGTTCTAGGGTCTAGGTCTTTCCGACGCAGGGCGGTTCGGTACAGGGCGTTTCGGTACGGTCTTTTCGGTACACGTGCATTTCGGGACACGGGCGTTTCGGGAGTGACTTCGTGATTTCAGCTGACACACCACCTAGCGGAGTGTCGCGTCAACTTGTCGCAACTGCCACGGCCGGACTCGACTCTCCTCCTTCCACGCGGGAGGCGGGGAGCAGAGCCCGGCCGTGCCACTGCGGCGAACTTCCGGATGTGACGTGCCAGTCAGCCAGTTTATACAGCCACTAAAGCTACGCTCATCTCATCTCAAACCTCATCTAGTGGCTCTACCCGTTTACGTGCGGGGGCGGCGTCACGCGAGACAGCAGTGTAATTCATGCCTCTTGCATTATTAATTGCTTTCTCGCGTTTCCGTAATGCGAGAAGCTGAAGATGCTCTGGGTTGCCGATTCATAAAGAGCAAATTCGAAAAGTGCCGGGGTCGGTATACGCGAGGCAATACACCGTCGGTGAGCGAGCACAGCAGCAGCAAAATGGCCGATTTTGTGGTCGCGACGGCGGCAGCAGGCTCTCGGTCACGGCTCTCGGTCGACCCGACGAGCACGCGAAACGCGTGTACGGCCTACGCGAGGCGATACGCTGTTGTCGCGGCCTGTCGGTGTGTCGGCGCGCGAACGACGACGGCGGCTGCGCGGCGCACTGCAAGCTCGTAGAATACGCAGAACGGCCGGCGCGAGACGATATCTGTTGTCGCGGCCGGTCGGAGCGTGAACGAGTACGGCAGATAGCTGCTGTGCAGCCCACTGCACGATCGGCCGGTCGACTCTTTGAGATCGCGAGTACGCCGTCGCCAGCAAAGAGCACTGGGCCGACGCGAGGTGATACGCTGTTGTCACTGTTATTGCGCCGGTCGGGGCGCGAACGAGTACAGCAGACGGCGCACTGCACGGAATCAATTCAGTTCAACCAACATCGTCAAAAAACAAGTAAATACTAGCCGCTGTTGGCAATATTTCTCTTGCCACTTAGAAAAAAAAAACAGGTAAAAGTTGGCCACATTTCGCAGCAGTAAGCCTCAGGAAAGGTCACTGCTTCACGGCGAGTAAAGACACTGGAATGCTTTCGTTGCTGCATCACGGGGCGGCCTCTCTCGCAACCACCGTGGTCCCATGTAATTCGCGCGAGCAGCGCCAAATCCTCCCCTAGTAGTACGTGGCCTCTGAGAAACGGTGCATTAATCGCCATGGCAACGAGTGGCGAGGGGGGAAAGGGCGTTTGCTGACGTCGCGGACGCTGCTGACGTCATTTATCCCGCGGCAACCAGGCCGTGTCTCCGCGCGCCGGCCCCTGAAACCATAGAGTTTCTTACAATATAACTAGAGTGGAAACTGGCGCTGCAATCGTACGCCTCAATGGGCGTGATGGGTAGTTGTGGATTCGGATTGGCGCTCGATGGCTCGTAGAACTTGCTATGGATTGCAGGCAGTTTCGTTTTCGTTTTGGATTTACATGAACGCATTTGCCTACGCGGGGTGTTGGGAGGAGTGATCAAAAATACGTTTCTCCTTGAACTGCATGCCTCGCGTGCACTGACGCCGCCCTGAGTGGAATGTTTTATAACCAGAGTTGCGAATTGGGTGGGTTATCAATTCATTGCCGCACAGCGAGCACGAAAACACAAATGACGGCGCTCTGTGCGGCGAGTTGTCTGCTAATTAGGAGTTGCGGCGCTGCTCATTCGGTAGAGCAATGTATTGTCAAAGCTGACGACGGTTGCGAATCGCTTGGAACAGCCACAGCTTTCGTGCGAACGCCGGCTCCTACGGCGTAGAACATGGTAGAACAGCAGCACCGGCGGCTGATATGAACGCAGCTTGATGGATGTCACTAATTCAGGCAATAATAACTTCTCCAAAGGTAATCGGTTTCTTTTTTTTTATGAGCACAAAACTTCTCTTACTATTACAAACCACCAGCGCCGAAACTTTTAGAAGTAGTTTTTAAAGAAGTCCGCGTCCTGCTGTAGTTGGCGGAAAATGGCAAACCTACTCCACAAACCTCCTCGACTCCGCGTCTGCTTTTTATTTAAACGCGCCGTTTTTTTCGTACAAAACCGGTTTTTCGTCACCAACTTTCTTGTTCGCCATGAAATTTGTGGACGGAGAACTGAGCAATAAGAGCTTTCTTGTCAAAAAACACATTTTGCGCAGCCACAAGCCCGTTTTGATCCTACGCAATCCGGTTCCAAAACTACCCATCATTCCCACTGAAGCGTAAGCGCCGCTGCCATGTTCGCGTTGACACTAGCGCCAGTTTCCCCTCTAGTTATTTGTATGAAACTCTATGCCTGAAACCAACGCTCGTCCAACTTTCGCGTCTGCCAAACTTTCGCGTCTGCCGCCGGTCGCTGCCTCATGGGCCGCTCGGCAATGGCACCAGGCGCGAAAGTTGGACGAGCGGCGCCGATGACTCGAAATGGCCGCCACCCGTCGTTTGTTATGTGTGCAGTAACGTGTTTAATAATTGAACAAAGAAAACATGTAGGTAATAATACGTTTTCTGGTGTCGAATTGTTGTCTTTGTGGCGATAATAATTGGAGTGTTACACAAACACTATTTTTGCTATGCATTTATTCAAAATTAATATGAGGACGTCTTTGATACGAAGTCATGAAAACACATGTACTACACCCATATATTGCACATACATTTTATGTACACAGTATTGGACTAAGCAAAAATATGACATATGCAAATTTAGGCATACAATATTGTACAATAGGGAAAAAACATGCTACATACACATTTACAATAACACGGTTAGGCGGCCTAGTTGGTATTCTGAATTCATGGCTGTAACTTTTGCGCAACTTTACACGGTGACAGGTACAGGTCATGGAGTCCCTTTTTGTATCGGTCTCCGTCTAAAGGTGCGCAAAAGTTACAGCCATGAATACACATTAGGTACACAATACTTGATTACGAAAGAAGAACTTCGAAAGTTCTAGTCCCTACAGAGATTTTTTTTTTCGCGCACACCTCGGCGGGAGAAGAAAAGAACTTGAAAGTTCCACTCAATGTATACTTATTTCTTGGGCTCACCTCGAGACAGGAATGTTCTTTAGACTTTAAAAAAATTCGTTTCAGTTCAGAGACACAATATTTGGAAATCTATATGTTAAAAGAAAGCACGTACACGTATGCTTCAAGCCCTGCCTTTCGGGCGAGTTAACGCAAACTCTGAAAGAAAGCGTTGACCCGCCCATTAACCTGCATACACTTCCGAGAAATCATGTTCACACCAACAAAATGCAGCCATAAAAAACTATTGCAACACAATGACCGCACTGTAGACACTCTTTGCTGGATTATATCTACGTACAAAAACAATGCCCAACCATGTGCACGTCGTAGAACACAGAACACAAATCGAACGCACCCGTCTTTTCTTTTAATGGCGCGTGAATTAACAGTCTGCTTACCGGGGGTGGGAGGGAAGGCGGGGGGAGGGGGGGGGAGAAGACACCCAGAAAAAAAAAAGAAGCTTTCCTGTATTTTAAGCCGCAGATATCGGCCAGGTTGTTACAAGCTACCCTCTAACTCGTGTCTGGGCAGCGCCCCTTATCTCATCCTGTCCGATACGGCATGACCATTCTAACTTCAGAACTATGGAACACCAAACCCATTCGCGATAAGATGACAAGGCACGGGCGCGCAGTTTAGATTGAACAGCAAAGGCGGCAATGCTACTTGGTTTTATTTATTTTTTAATGAGCAAAACGCTTGCAATGGCGGCTGCAGACAACGCATGTATTTCGGTTTGGCCTTCCACTGCTTCATGTGAAAATTCACTTGCATTGAACACCGCGGAGTCACGTGAGATTTTTCGGAGCTCTGAAGCAACTCTTGGCAGTAGTTTCGCCGCAAATATACGTTTTGGAGCAAGACGGGGGAGGAAAACATGCTTATGGCGCAGCACCTCCACGCCATCAATCGATGTGGTAGTATGTACGCCATGAAAGGCAAGAAGTGCGTACAGTTGAGCTTGCCTTCTTTGTGAGCAGGTGCGTCGTGATGACATTGGATGGATTGAGGAGAGTCACCGGAGGAAACGTCCAATGAAGTCGCAAACCGTCCTCGACTTGGGGCCCAAACCTAGACTCATGCCTCCTGCACGAAACAACAAAAAATACCTTGATAAGTATACTGAATCAACGTTCCAGCAGTTACTAAGGCAATCATCAAAAAACGGCAATGCCACCACAAATTGATCTTGGGAGCAAATGTGTGCGTGCCAAAGACGCGTTTACTTCTACTAAAACTTTGCGTACCTGCACAGCTGGGATATATTTGCACATTAGTTCCCACTCCAAGACGAGTGACATGTCTCATTAACATCACGTTACATGCGCGAATTATTTTGAAAACAGAAGAGTGCAATCAGTCGGCTTTTAAGTAATTCACTATAACTTGTACAAAGCTAATTTGCTTACCTGTCATCTTTGGAGAAGGCGAGAAACTTGGTCGAACTGTACCGCCCTGTGTTGCTGCACCACAGAGCTGCGCAGGAGTGGTAACACTCCTTCCTCCGCTGCCCCATATTTAGAATACATTCGAATGTATTTTATAATGCAGCGAAACTTTCCGCCCATGGAAACGTTTAGGCAACCCGCGCAACCCTTCGCACGCCGGCTCGCTCACGCACGTACCGAACTGGCCCGCCGTGCGCGCCGAGAGAAAGAAAAAAAATATTGGCGCCGGTGAGCTGTTGCGCATGCGTGAGGAGGCGCGGAAGCGTTGACGGTGTGGAAAGAAAGAAACACTGAGGGAAAGGGAGAGGGCCACGCCGCAGCACCGTGCCGCTAAGATCGCCACAATTTCGGAAACCGAAACTAGCCAAAGTCGCCGACCAGTGGCTGCATGGCATCCTTATCTAAACATTTGGCGCGGCCACCCTGCTAACAGGAACGAAACTGTCTGCGGAAACAACAATAATAATATTCAGGATTTGAAGTTTCATAACATTCGCTGAAACCGAATTCTTACACGGTAGCCGGCCTCTTTCGATGCTTTCCTCCCACGGTAGCTTTTTTTTTTCCTTTTCTGTCAGAAACACAGGATGATCGGCCGGCACAGGGCATATGAGCTGTGCCGGCGCCCATCTAGTGCTCAACACTTCCTTTTGTGCGCCTATTTTCTATCTCCCAGCTTCGCCACGACGTCTCGCGTTGGCTGTGTTTTCGTTTTACCGGACTGCTAAAGGCGCGTCTCAGTAGCTTACAGCGAAGCAATAATGGTTGCACGAACCTAACAACACCTTTTTCGCGCATGTTTTAAATATTTCAAAAAGTAAACGAGCCGAAGGACATTGAATGTGCGCGGCCTTCCAATGGCAGCCGTGGGAAAATCCACCGGCTGCGCCCACTCGATTCTTGAGCGTAACGTCACTTCCACTGAGCCTTAAAAAGCTCCTGAAATACCTTCCGCCGATGCATGGATGTACATGTCACGAAATGAAGCATTGTATTAGCGATCTCCTCCCGCAAGAATTGCGTCCAAGGGATGCGTATTAGCTGAAAAATCGTAAATAAAAAACCGCGCATTATCGTCGCGCCGCATTTCCTGCTACTTTCAACTTTTTCTTCCCTGTTGGCGGCGCGTTGCCTTCTCTCCCATGATGCTGCGCTCCTCAGCGGTGACGTACTTCCACTATTGCGCTCCTCAGACTGTCGTCTGCTACGGGCAAGCTCTTTTGGCTTTTTCATCTTTGTTGACACCATGGATCCCGCACTCCGCTCAAGGCTGGAAAAGCAGAAAAAAAAAAGACCGGGACACATGTGTGCGGCCTGGCCTTGCCCTTTGCTGGTGTACGTTGCTGCGGTTGCTATCGGCGGCACGTGACTTTTTATCGGCGCCGAACTCGCAGCCGCACAGGGTGGATCGTGCGCTCGTTCCCTTTGATACACCGCGCACTGTTTATCCGAAAAGCGCCGTCTGAGATGTGGTCCCGCTGGTGCCGGGTCTTATTTTGCGGCGGTGGTAATTCCTACCGGCGGCAGGTGAAACCACCGAAATGGATTCAGAACCCGTGCCCAAAACGCGCCGCTTCGGATCGCTTTATCAGTGGCGATGAACGGGAAGGCCCAGAGCATACCAGCGCCGCACTCGAGCAGCGTGCACCCGTGTTCTGACAAGCTGCACCCATATCTTGTGAACGGTAGTAATGGAGAGTTTTAGAATAGCGTACGCAGCCGTACGCAAAGAGTTAGCGAGCGCTATTTTTTGCATCGTTCGCACTGCGCATGCGCCGCACGTTAAGACGCTTCTGCGTTTAGTGGAGAGAAGAATAGCGGAGGCTATTTCTGCAAAATAGCGTGTGTACGTGAGGCCGCTTGCGTTTCAAAAATGGCAGCAAGTAGTGCGACAACCATCCACGCTTTTGCTCTTTTGTGGACAGTAATTATGATCCGATTAATCAAGTTCTTTGCCCCTGTGTTTTTAAATACGTCGAGTGGTTAGCACGTCGCCCTCACGCAGATCTGTATCGTTGTAAAATCGCTGACTGTCCGAACGAAGCTTGCACCTAAGCCAAGCCAGCGTATTTTGACAATGCCAAACGCATCAGACGGGACCGGCCAATCAAGCCTATCCTTCTACTGTGGCCACTCTCCCCCAATCGGTAGCCTTCCCAGCGCTTCAATCATGTGACCAGTTCAGCTTCGGGCAACGCGTGGTGGAGAGCGGCGACGTTGGCAAAACATGCTCCGCCGCGGCTCTGAGCTTTCTAGCGCCGGCGCGAGAGCCATTTCTTTGCAATCTCAAACATCGGTTGCCTTGGCAACAAGGAACAAACCGCTCTCGAAGTCAGTTACGGTTGCGTGATCCCGGTTCAGCTCGGGGCCCCATCTAACGACATGTGGGCCCTGCATTTGTACCACTAACTCCCTTTGTGAACTGCGCGATGCGTTCGGCATTGTAAAAATACAGGCGGCGATGGTGTGTGTGTGTTGTGGACGCGTTCTTTTCGCGATGAAATGCAACGTCTGCGGGTGGATAGTGCTTCCCATAATCTGGATTATCTTTCTCGAGTGACGTGCGACTCAACCTCGCACGGGGTATGTGCAGTGTGCGTGGCTAAAACCCTTCTCGGCTTGCGCGCCAGAGTTGGGTGACGTGCTGTTCGTCCCTGCAAACCGCGCGCGAGGTGAATGCCTAATTTACGACGGGCAGGAGGAGGCAACCCATCATCTGTCAATCGCGGTTCAGACTTGCAACGCATGTTGTGACGTTGTGGTCGTTCGAAATGCATTTCTGCATTGTTTTGAAGTTGAATAAAATGTATGCGTCAAACTCGGCCGTTCGGCTCAGGGAGTTCTCTGCGATTGCACGAAAGATGTTCCACGGGGCTTCAACGCTTTCTTTGTGGAACGTACTCAGGTAAGAGAATATCCATGTTGTGTTATGGCCGTGTTGCATTCAATACAAACGGTTAAGCGTTTGTTTACCCATACAAAAATATTGTATCGTCGGCTATAGAAAATCTTTTTATGGTCGGCTTTAGCTATTTGGCCCAATATTCTTTAGACGTTTCTATGGGTGTCTTTAGCGAATCGTATCGCCATTCCTATGGGTGTCTTTAGCTTCTTCTATAGCCAGTTCTGTGGTTGTCTTTAGATATTCCTATCGACATTCCTATGGGTGTCTTTAGGTTCTTCTATAGCCGGTTCTATGGTTGTCTTTAGCGATTCGTATCGCCATTTCTATGGGTGTCTTTAGGTTCTTCTATAGCCGGTTCTGCGGTTTTCTTTAGATATTCGTATCGACATTCCTATGGGTGTTTTTAGCTTCTTCTATAGCCGGTTCTATGGTTGTTTTTAGCTATTTGTATCGACATTTCTATGGGTGTCTTTAGCTTCTTCTATAGCCGGTTCTATGGCTTTCTTTAGGTCTTCTTTCGATATCGCTATGGCTATAAAAGAAGCTAAAGACACCCATAGGAATATCCATAGAAATAGCTAAAGACAGCCATAGAAATGTCTAAAGATAATTGGGCCAAATAGCTAAAGACAACCATAAGAAGGATTTTCAATAGCCGATCATACGATATTTTTGCATGGGCTGCAGCCAGAAGAGAATCGCCACTACTTGAAACACAGCGACAGCAGCAGCCTCTGAGAAATTATTAACACACTGCCATGCCGGCATATACCCTTGCGGATCTCTAGAACTTTTTTTGTGGCACTTAGGTTGTGTGGCTATCTGCATTCTGTAATATATGCTCCATGAACACTTCAGCGATATAGGGGGAGTGCAAGGTTGCGACTGCAAACACGTCGCCAGTTTTCATTCACAAAAGGCTTAAACAAAGGCAAACAAGAAAAGCAAAACCAAGGGGTTTATTCATCCTATTCATTACATAAAGAGCTACTATCTACGCTACTCCGCCGCCAGTAAACTGTTGTTTACATACGCCGGTCGAAACACACAGCACATGCATTCCAACACTCTGGCTCACGCTTACGTCATTCGCTCGACAGCCACACTATGCGGCACATTTTCCACGAACGCCCACCGAGACACATATACCTGCAGGTGCTGGGTAGTCCACAGAAAATAGAACACTCAGAAGTCGTTCATTTCACTCAGTACTCAATTCACGAAGTTGCAAATATGGTGGCTAAAATGGAAATGCACTCTTAATTAAACAATGAAGATGGTCGCACATAATGCAATAATAAAAAACGTTTTCCAAGTCCGTTCAATTAGTTCCTTGTACGTTTTCTCAGTTCGCGAAAAAATAATTATATTTGTCTCATCACCGCGGCGAAATCTTCACTTCTGAGTACATTGCAGTGCCCATGTGGTGCAGGGTAGCTTGGAAACGTATTCTTGAACACCAAAAAAAGTCCTGCATTTCTCGCACAATACAGCCTCTTCAGTTCGTAAGATCACTCACCCTGGTGTTTTGCGTACGATGAAATTCCTGTCGTGGTATCGCAGGTATCCATTTTCGCATGACTTCGAGTTGATGTTGAAATAATCGTAATACTGTCACCGTAAACACCGAAATTTCCGACAGCGAAAAGCGGCACATTTGCTTGGCGTCACACCATCAACACGAACACATTGCAGTCGAGTCCTAAATTCCCAGCACCAGGCAACACGTGCCATGCCCGCGCACATGAGCAAGGAGACGAGATGTGGCTGACTGAGTACATCCTGGTATAAGCAGGTCCATCGCGCTAGCAAATAGTGCGGAGATACGTGCCCATCTTTCGACCTTTTTCAAACTTGTTTTTTGGTAATGTTGTTATGTGGCAAATACAACATCGCTTAACGTTTTGTTTTCTTCATCGGAAAAAACTATGTCTGCTATCAGTAACCAGGGAAAATTTTCTGCCACTATTATTGCTGTGCGCACGAATACTAACACAGCACAGAATGCCTGACCCTCTTTTCCACGAAAACTTCCCTTCGCACGACCGGGCTACAGCGTCGACGCGCGCGGCACTCACGCCGCACCTCCCCGGCCGGTCGTGGTCCCCTCTACCTTTTCAACGCTTCCCAGAACTTCCTGTCCCTGCCTCCTTCGGTCCAGCTTGGGTAGCTCTCCCCCTTTCTCAATGACTAATTTCAAAGTGAGCTCCGCGGGGGAAGGAATGCGATTGTTCACAGATGCCACCATATTTCTGACTGCGCCCGCAGGAACGGGGCTGCAAAAGTTCTTTCCAATTTGCTTCGACGCTGAGAAAGCTGTTTTCAGAGAAGCCCGCTTTTCCACTTGACCGCGGCAGCGAAGGGCCGCAGAGGAAGAATTCTCCGAACTTATACGTCTTTCGGTCGACGTTCATTCGCAACTTTGCCGACGCACAGTATCCAAAGTTGCAACCTGAATTTGAGCGTTAATCTGTCTGTAGCTGCCTTTAATCGTACTTTTCCCGTATTGTTGGTATATTAGGTACCTACGTTATTGAACAAAAACTTTCATATAACTGCCCGATGAACCTCATCATCGTTATTCAGTCTGTGTTGTAGATGTAGCTAGGTAAATCATGAGTGTATAAATTACGCGTCATAATTCATATTGGAACTAGCGGAATAGAATTTAATGGTGCGCTCGAATTATACCTTTATAGGCTAACACTTTTTTATTAGCGGCTGGAGACTTAGAGGGTTATGTCACTATGTAGTTAGCTAAGGAAGCTTTTATGGATGCAAACCTCTAAATTCTGCGCCAAACACTTTCCTAATTCCGGCTAAATGTTGCTTAATTGTCACACGTCTAAAGGTTTACAGTTATATATTGCGCTGTAGCCAGCCGCAGAAACTTTTATGGGTGCCTCTCTTTAGCTTTAGGGCAGATTCTCTCTAATAGCTGGCAGAAGACAGCTGAATGGTTCGAATTATGTAGACTTAGAGCTAGACAACGGCCTATATCAAGCCAAATGAGCTTTTATGGCTTTCTCTCTTTAGCTTTAGGACGAATTCTTTTCAATAGCTGGCAAAAGACAGCTCAATGGTTTTGAGTCTGTAGAGTTAGAGCTAAAAAACGGCCTATAGCCAGCCAAATGAGCTTTTATGGCTTTCTCTCTTTAGCTTTAGGACGAATCCTTTTCAATAGCTGGCAAAAGACAGCTCAATGGTTTTGAGTCTGTAGAGTTAGAGCTAAACAACGGCCTATAGCCAGCCAAATGAGCTTTTATGGCTTTCTCTCTTTAGCTTTAGCACGAACTCTTTTCAATAGCTGGTAAAAGACAGCTGAATGGTTTCAAGTCTGTAGACTTAAAGCTAAACAATGGTCTATAGCCAGCTAAAAGAGCTTTGTCGCGGCTAGCCTATAGAACTAAAGCCATAGATTTTTCTTTAGCTGGCTACAGTAGCCTGAATAGCTGTGACTCTATAGAATAAATACACTAGGATGTTCTATAGTCGTCTAAAGAGAATTGTGTGGTTTACATTCTTTAGTGCAGGATGCATAAAAACTTCAATAGCTGGCTATAGCCTAATTTATGCACTTTTATGGGTGACCATAGGGACCCATAGGCGGCCATAGCTCACCATACATTTTTCTATAGACGCCCATAAGGCATTTTTGTATGGGTACACTTGTTTGGATAATCGTAAAATGTCCAAGCACTCTGGAACTCCGCTGGCAGATCAGCCGGCGAGCCGACGCTGAGCAGACGACACATTTCTTTGCCGGAAGTGCGTGAAAACTTCGCCCAATAGCAGGATGTCTACCTCATAACGCACACCTGGGAATCGATGACGTCGACATGTGAAGATGGCGGCGTCCAAAAACACGCAGGGAAGGGTGAGAAAAGGGCGACAAACTTTGCAACAAAAGTATGAGCTTTCCGCTGCGCGTAAAAGAGTAATACGTGGCACAGATGACGTTGACGACCCAATATAACAATTGCGCTATTTCATTTATTGTGCTCCAAACGCCTTACAGGGCCCCTTTATTGACTGCCCTTTCTTAGATGCGGAACATCTTATGGTCGGGGCTCTGTCTCTTCCTTGTCGTTGTCGTTGTTGCGCCGTCCACACCTCCACTGGGCATGCTTGGCTTGCTGAACGCCCGGTGGTGTCTTACCCTTCAAGGGCTCCTGGAGCGACAGTGTTGCCGGTGTCTTCCTGGGCCGGCACGAGACGAGCACGCTTCCCCTTTAAAGGAGCTATAAGGACAAAACACAATTTCGGTTCTTTCGGAAGATTGCCTCGGTAAAATCATACTGACACCACTGTTAACGCCCACTTCGCTCAAATAAGCTATATAACTAGAAAAAAACGGAATGGCGATGCGATCCACTAGCTCATTTTCCGCAACAGTACCTATGATGTCACATGAGCTCAGCTGTGCGATTGGCTGAGGACGGAAAAAGCAAACGCGAATTAGGCATGGCCTATAGGTGTTCCGAACGAACTATTTGCGCATAAGTGTAATGCATATTCATTTTACAGCAGTAAGAATGGTGTGGTAAACAATGAAAGTTACGAAAACGCACGTAAGCAAAGAAGTACCGATGCGCACTGCTGTTGGTACTGGGCGCACTATGGTTGTTTTAGCTGCACAGCACTGCGCGGCTTTGAAGTTTCTTTACAGGACACTGGCCGATTGGCGTAAGCGGCGTTGTCTTACGTGACCCTGCTTGTCGAGGATACCCCAGGTTTCACGAGACGATCACTTTTTACAGTAACAAAAACAAGCCAGGTGCAAATACGCTCAAAAACAAAGCAACGGTGGACAACGGTTCATGGATGACTATAGCAGCCCCATCTGGGAGGGCTGACGGACAGCAAGGCCGCAAACTCGAATGACGCAGTGGACGTTCGCTTGAATACACGCGCTTCTAACGTCATCGCTGACATTACGAAAACCCACGATTTGGCAGGAGAATCAAAATTTTAATCTAAATTGATCAATTTGTCAGTGATCGCGGCATCATATCCTGCTGGACAAGCGCTGGCGGCACTATAAAACGTGAAATCTTTCGAATAAAACAAACTTGTATTCGGTCTTCATGGCTGCTTTAAGGGCTCCTGGAGCGATAGTGTTGCCGGTGTCTTCCTGGGCGGGCAAGAGACGAGCACGCTTCACGCGCCTGCGACGTTTAATCGTCGTCGGCAGCGGCGTGGGTCGGCGAGTCTCGGCGGGCCGTGATTACAAGCACCCCACAACCATCCGGGGGACGTGCATCGACCTCATCTTCAGCAACTTTAGGGTTCATCTACGATGATGTTCATCTACGATGACAGCCCTTGACTTTACATTTACCGGACCATAAGGCGGTTTATAATGAAAACGGAACGCCAACCACAGCTCGACGTCACCTACGTTGAACATGATGATGATAATGCCTAAATAAAGACAAACTCATACCACGTACAACGTCTCTCTCTCTCTCTCTCTATTGCCTTTCCACTCTAACACCCCCAAACCCTTCAATAAAATTACGATCCTTCCCGTGGCGGAACACTGAGTAGTATGCGAAACAGCCATGGGGTCAACGCAATTTCCCATTTCGTAGTTCCGGTATGTGAAAAGTGTGGTAGTTACCATGGAAACCAAATGGTAAATATAACGGTAGCTACGTACCTCAACCTCACGGAAACGACGAACTGAAAACTAATAAGCACTTCAATCGACCCCATGCCTGCTTCGCATACTACTCAGGATTCCCCTACGGGAAGATGGGTTTTTTTCAGTTCCGGTTTGAAAAGAGCGTTTTTGATCTTCGTTTACGATCCAGCAAAGCGCATTTGGGCCTCAAAATTTTGCAGGTAGCAACTTTTAAGGTAATGCTACTGGCAAATCGCGCATTTAAAGGAGCCATAAAGACGAAATAGAAGTTTGTGTTATTTGAAAGATTTTGTGTTTTACAGTGCCCCCAGCACTTGTACGAATGCAAACGATGCTTTATTCACTGGAAAATTAATCAATTTAGGTTAAAAGTTTGATTTTCCCGCTAAATTGTGTGTTTTCGTCGTCTACACTGACATCACAGAAACCGACCGCTCTGCAGCCATCGATCACACGTACGCCATACAGGGTGGAGACACGTATATGCTGGCGCCGCCATTTTGGGTCACTTACTCCCCGCCGAAGAGAGGCATTGTATCAAAACCGCGTTAAAATGATCGTCGGAACGCGGTTAACTGGCGAAGTTTGAATCATCTTATCCTTTTCGCGTTGCTTGGTCTCGTGGGAAACGAAAAGAACAACGCGTTGAACACGTTGAACCAATTGCACCAGCACGGTACCATTCAAAGGGTGTCTCCACCCGGTACGGCAGCGCTGGAATTGAGATACTCGCGCGTTTGTTTACGTTACTGAACCAAGATGGCGCCACCATACCTTGACAAGCCGTTGTCTGCCTTTGGTTTATTTTTGACGGTATTTAAACGTGACTTATTTTTGTTCTGGGAGAAAATCGCTTCGCGAAACATAGTGCTCGCTCGACAAATATGGTCATGTAAGACACCTTTGCATCAATCAATCGACCAGTGTCGTCTGAAACAACCCCAAAGCCCCGCAGTTCTGTGCAGCTAAACAAGCATTCTGCGGAATACCAACAGCAGCACGCATCGGTACTTCTATCTTTATATATGCTTTCGTAACTTACACTGTTTGTCCCACCATTCTTACGGCTTTAAAAAGAAGGTGCCCTAAATTTAAGAACAAATAACTCATTCGGCAAGCTGATAAGCTCTGCGTAATTTGCGTTTGTTTTTGCCGCCCTCCGCCAATCGGAGAGCTGTTTGGTATGACATCATAGGTTCAGTAAGGTTTTCCTTCGCACTCCTCCCCCGAAGGTGGCTCCGCTGGTACCGCCGTCAGCCGATGAGGACCAGCAGCGAGATGTTCGACAGTGCGGCCGACGATCTGTTAAGCCGCCGGAGGCGGCCGTCGAGGAGTCGATGGGTTCGGTGGTTGCTGGATTCCGGTAGCCATTAGACGCAGGCTTGGGTACGATATAACTTGGAGTTTATGGGCAGTACTATTTACAAGAGAAATTTACAATATTTACATAAAATGGGGTAACTCGTTACAACTCTCGGCATAGCCGAAGGTACAGGGTACCTACAAACGAGAATGGACCCAAGTGGTGGATCTTAGAAGAGCGCTCGGCATAGCCGATGGCGCGAAGCGCCTGTAAGAAGTAAAATCCGACCCCCGGTAATGGGGTTCCTAGCATTTATAGGATTTGGGCAGCGCCCCTGCTGGTGCGAGAGTGCACATGATGACAGGCGGATATCCGGGCTGACATCAGGGTGACATCAGCTCTCAAAGCCCCGATTGGTCCCCTACAAACAAATAAAACACACACACAAAAAGAGCTAACCAATCGTAAACATGTCACCCCCGCGGTCACATGACCCGATAATCTCTCTCGCGCAACTCCTAGTCAGCTTTCCGCGAACGCTATTGCCACCGCTAAGCCAAGGCAAGGCCTCGGCTACCTAAAGTCGCATACCGTGAGGAGCGGCCACCCCACTAGGTTGAACGGGCGGTAACTGCTCCAAAGCGAAAGCCGGACGGCTTAGAACGGTCTAGACTAGCGCCTTACGGCAACGTCTTAACGTCTCGCCGCCTCGTTTTTGTCCACGGGCGCTCGCCGGCACAATGAGGGAGTCGGGGATAATCCCCTCCCGAGGCCAAGGACGGCCGCCGCCCGACCCGCGGGAAGAGCTGACCGCATACCAGCGCAACGAAGGTTCTCGGGAAAAGCACCCCCTCCTCTCGCCGCACAAAAGGAAGGAACGCGAGGCATGCGCTCGCGGCTTCCAACTTCGCGTCTCGCCGGTAAACAAAACGAGAATTACGCAGCGGGCTTACACCCCCATGCCAAGATTCTGCAATAACTTGAACTCAGTATTAGCAGAACAAAAAAAATAATAAAAGTCAGCTGCATGTAGCTATTGTTTTTCACGAAGTTTAGGGCTTAGAACTGAAACCAAAAATGACACAATATAACGTGAGACACGCTACACCCTGACACAACAATACCGCAATGCTAGACAAAAGGAACAGAAAAAAAACACATAGAAACACCACAGGTACACTGGTTGCCACTGGCTAGACGATTGTTCATACGGCCACTTCTTCAGTGTTCCGTTTTCGTCTACGCGCACACACTCGCACACACACCGGCACCGGTGGCCTCCCCATGCTGTTCCCCGGCCAATGCGTATGTCAGAGCCGTTACTGCGCCTCATTCCAGCACTCGTGCGGAAGGCGGGACAGGGTATCCGCGTTGGCGTTTGCCTCGCCTTTCCGGTGTTTTACCACAATGTTATACCGCTGCAATGCCAAGGCCCAACGCGTGAGCTTTGCCCCTTGCGGTACTGTCTGGGTGAGGTAACTGAGTGGGTTGTGGTCGGACACGACTATGACTTGGGCGCCAAATACCCAAGTATCGAACTTCCTCAGACCCCAAATCACCGCGAATGCCTCGCGTTCAATGGTGGACCACCTCGATTGCGTGGGCGTGAAGCGGTGGCTGGCGAATGCTATCGGCAGCTCCTTGCCGTCGTCGGTCAGTTGAGCCAAACAGGCTCCCGCGGCGATGGCTGACGCGTCGGTAAACAGCCAGAAGGGTTTGGTGATATCGGGTGTTGTCAAGGAGGTGGCATCACAGAGAGCACGTTTTATCATTTTGAAGGAATGATCGGCTTCAGTAGACCATGGGATGCGAGAGGGAGTGCCTTTAGCCGTCAACTGAGTCAGAGGCTTCGCGATGGCGGCAAAGTTAGGTACATAGTCCCTGTAATATCCGCACAGGCCGAGCGCGCTCCTGAGCTCTTTCTTAGTCTGGGGTACCTTAAGCCCTTTGATCGCCTCCAGCTTTGCCGGGTCGGGGTCATGCTTCCCGGAACCCACCACGTGACCCAGGTAGCGGATGGAAGACTGCGCGATCTGACACTACTCTAAGTTCGCCGAGAGGCCCACCGAGGCGAGCGTCGCAAACACGGCGTCTAACTGCCGCAGGTGCTCGGGCAGCGACTCGCTGAAAACGGCAATGTCGTCGAGGTAGGCGCAAGCATAACCCTCATGAGGTGCGAGCAGCTGGTTCATGATTCGCTGAAAGCTGGCGGCTGCATTTCGCAGACCAAAAGGCATCACCCGCCACGCGAACTGTCCCATGTGCGACACGAACGCGGTAGCCAATTGAGAACTCTCCGCCAGTGGTACCTGCCAATACCCGCGTCGTAGGTCGATCAAGGTGATGAAATGTGCCTTGCCTACCTTCAAAACCAACTCCTGCGGGCAACCCATAGGAAAAGCATCGGGCTCGGTGATCGCGTTTAGGTTCCGATAATCGACGCACATTCTTATCGTGCCATCCTTCTTCGAAACGCACACCAACTGGTGGGCGGAAGGACTTTCGCACCTGTATATAAGGCCTAGCTCTAGCAGTTCGTTCACCTGCTTCGTCACCTCTCCCTTCAATGCCTCCGGCATGCGGTACAAACGGTTCCGCTTCAGTTCCGCGCCCTCGATGAGTTTAATCCTGTGCTCTCCCACCCTAGCGATTCTTAAGTTTCTTGAAAACAGGGGGGCATAGTGCTGAAACAATTCGCTTAAGCTGACCCTATCCTCCGGGCGTAGATGCAAGGTTTTCTCCTCAGGGAGCGCTGGGGCAACCTCAGCCGCAGCGATTTTCCTGGGCACGTATTCGACTTCTCCGAAGTCCTGGTCGTCATGAAATATGACGCCAATGTTCTGCACTCGGCAGGTGCAGGGTCGCAGTCGGTTACCGTGGACCAGCACACGTGCTCCCTCCGGCTTCTCTACATAGTAGGAATGCTGCCTGTATTTCTCTCTGACTCTATACGGACCCAACCACTTAGGGTATAACTTTCCGGGTCGCTTATCATTGAACACTAGCACCTGGTCCCCGGGGTCGAAGGACTTCGGGGTAGTGCGTAGGTTGTAGTGGGTAGCGTATTCGCGCTGGCGCTTAGCGCTAGTCCCATCTGCAGCTTCGGCCGCTTGTTGAAGTTTTCGCCTCAATTTTAGCAAGTATTGCTCGGGACTCTCAGCTAGGGCGATTGGGAGCTCCTGTTCTGTCCACGAGCGTTGGAGAATAGCTAGCGGGCCGACTGGGTCCCTACCATACAACAACCGAAATGGGGACACCCCGGTTGTGTCATGTGGCACCTCGCGGTAAGCCCAGAGCAAAAATGGGACGAACTTATCCCATTCGCCCGCGTGTTCGCCTACCACATGGAAAAGCATATTTTTGAACACCCGGTTCCAACGCTCTACCGCTCCGTTGCTCTCAGGGTGGTCGGGTGTAGAGAACCGCGGGGAACACCCGAGCCGCGCCAGAAACTCGGTGGTGAGCTGCGCGGTAAAGTTCGTCCCGCAGTCCGAGCTAACTGCTTCCGGGACTCCCGTCCTAGCGAACACCGTCAGGAGCGCGTCGCAGGTAGCCTTCGCGGTCAATGATCTTAGGCAGACCACCTCCGGCCAACGAGTACACAAGTCCACGACGCATAACGCGTATCGGTATCCGCGTCTCGAAGGCGGGTCTATCGGCCCCACCACGTCGATGTTCACTTTTTGGAATGGGTATTTTGGTCGGCTTAGCGGAGCTATCGGCATGCGGTCTGTTAGTCGCCGGTCTGACCTCACCTGACAACCGTGACAGCTGTTGCAACACTCCTGGATGTCCTTCTCCATGCCTGGCCAATAGAAGCTGTACTTTATTCTAGCGCTCGTTTTTCGACAACCTAGGTGACCACCCCAGGGCGATTCGTGAGCCAGTCTGAGTACTTGGCGGCGACGCGCCACTGGCAAAACCAACTGCTTGATCGGCTCCCCCAGCACCTTGTCTCGGTGGTAGAGCAAGCCGTCGATAACCAGCATGCCTCCCTTCCCGTCGGCTGCATCGCGCCACGCTTTTTCGAGGGTTGCGTCGCCCTTTTGCTCTGCTCTAAGCACTTGGGTGTCACTCGCGGCAGGCTCTCGCTCGTGAACGTTATCACACGCGTCGCCGTCAACCTCACCGGTCACCGCTTCGTTCGCGTTTTCCTCACCCTGTTCCAGGGTTTCTTGGGGAGCGTCTGCTTCGTTCAGCTCAAGCGCGGCTACCAGCTCGTCGCGCTTCGTCGGTGGCGCGACCATCCCGGTTGCCTCCTGCTCCTGATCTCGGTTTTCCTGCAGAACGCCCCAATCCTCCGCGGATAGCAAACAGTCTGTACGCGATGTTAGCTTGTCGGTGAGTGCGCAAAGCACTGGAGTCCCTTCCCCGACGTTGGAGAAAATCGCCTGGCCCGCCCTTAGTGCAAGCGGGAGGACTACTAGCTTAGCCTCGACTTGTTCCCCAAACGCGGACGCAAGCTTCACGGTGCCGTGAGACTCCGTTAGCGCGTCGGGCACGATGCTCTCCCGCACGACAGTGATTTCTGCCCCGGTATCCACTATAGCGCTTATCTCTTGGTTCCCACAGTGCATGGTTACGCTCGTTAAGCGATCCCCCACACCTGTAGGTCCCTCGGTGGCGACCCGCGCGATTAGCCTTTCTGTGCGCGCTGGCGCGTTTGTCGCGGCTGTCTGTCGCTCCCGGACACGTGGGCAGTTCGGGCGCAGGTGACCCTCCGCGCCGCATTCGAAGCATGCGTTAGGTTTCCCCTTGCTCTGTTGGTTAAACCTTGTCTTGGGCCCCTGCGGAAGCTTCCGTGCCCCCTTCGGGTTGTCACCGCTCGGCTTAGTCGCCGGTTTTTCCCCATTGGTCACGTTAGCCTCAGCGCTAGCATCTTTGTTTCCTGCGGCACCCTCAAAGGTCTGCAGCAGCTTCGCGGACTCTGATGCGTCAAACCAGCTGGCCCCCTCACGCAGCCTCACGTATTTCAAAGCCTCCTCGGTCAGCCCCGTCTTCAGCTGATCGGCCACGAGCAGGTCCAACAGCTTTTCGAAGGTTGACACACCTCTCGCTTCCACGTAGAAATTTAGGTAGCTGCGAAGGCAGGTAGTGAAGCTTTTCCACGTCTCCGACTTACGCTTGCGGGCCCCGAGAACCGCTTTTGGTACTCTAAGGGCGAAAGCCTCAGCTCTTTAAGTACCACCTCCTTGACCGATTCGTAGTCGCGGTACTGAGCGGGAGTTAGTCTCGTTGAAAGGTACTCGATCCTCTCGGCGATAATGGGAAACACTATCTGCCCCCAGAACTCCTTAGGGACTTCGTATGCCAAGAGGGTGCTTTCAACCGATTCAAACCAAATCGGTACTTCCGCGTCCGTAGGGAATTTTGGGAATGCGCCTGCCAGCATTTTCGCATAGTACCGCAAACCATTGTTCCTACCGCGCGGAGACGCACTGCCAGCTGGGCTGGGCCCACGCGATCGAGAGGCACTATTCGCAAGAGCAAGTTCCAGTTTTAGCGTTTTTCGGCGCTCCCTTGCCATTTTCAAGTTGTACTCCATCTGGCACTCTGAGAGCACCTCACTTTGTACGTCGCTACCGCCACTCACACTCTCGTTATCCTCGTCGCCAGACATGTTAGCCCTTTAACACGCTATCTCTGGCCCACACACAGCTCTGACACAACAGTGGCAGCGGGGAAAGAAATGAGGAGGCTCACCCACTTTAGCTGCGTCAAGTGTGGCTAGCGGCCTGTGGTCGCTCGAGGTTTCCGCGGTTCGGCGTTCCCGCCAGGCTTCCTAGTGATGCTGTCGATCGGTGACTCCGCCCAGGGTGGTTGTGGCTCTGTCGACGTTCGGCTGCTCCGCAGCCAGGGGCGACGATCCGAGATCTCGCCGCGGTGAAGTTCTGCCAAGTTGTTTCGCCCGAGGCGAATCGCCAGAGGCGATGCAGGTGTCGTACCGTTGCTTCCGGATACCAGCCTGTCCGACTGCGCCAGTAAGGTTTTCTTTCGCACTCCTCCCCCGAAGGTGGCTCCGCTGGTACTGCCGTCAGCCGATGAGGACCAGCAGCGAGATGTTCGCCAGTGCGGCCGACGATCTGTTAAGCCGCCGGAGGCGGCCGTCGAGGAGTCGATGGGTTCGGTGGTTGCTGGATTCCGGTAGCCATTAGACGCAGGCTTGGGTACGATATAACTTGGAGTTTATAGGCAGTACTATTTACAAGAGAAATTTACAATATTTACATAAAATGGGGTAACTCGTTACAACTCTCGGCATAGCCGAAGGTACAGGGTACCTACAAACGAGAATGGACCCAAGTGGTGGATCTTAGAAGAACGCTCGGCATAGCCGATGGCGCGAAGCGCCTGTAAGAAGTAAAATCCGACCCCCGGTAAGGGGGTTCCTAGCATTTATAGGATTTGGGCAGCGCCCCTGCTGGTGCGAGAGGGCACATGATGTCAGGCGGATATCCGGGCTGACATCAGGGTGACATCAGCTCTCAAAGCCCCGATTGGTCCCCTACAAACAAATAAAACACACACACAAAAAGAGCTAACCAATCGTAAACATGTCACCCCCGCGGTCACATGACCCGATAATCTCTCTCGCGCAACTCCTAGTCAGCTTTCCGCGAACGCTATTGCCACCGCTAAGCCAAGGCAAGGCCTCGGCTACCTAAAGTCGCATACCGTGAGGAGCGGCCACCCCACTAGGTTGGACGGGCGGTAACTGCTCCAAAGCGAAAGCCGGACGGCTTAGAACGGTCTAGACTAGCGCCTTACGGCAACGTCTTAACGTCTCGCCGCCTCGTTTTTGTCCACGGGCGCTCGCCGGCACAATGAGGGAGTCGGGGCTAATCCCCTCCCGAGGCCAAGGACGGCCGCCGCCCGACCCGCGGGAAGAGCTGACCGCATACCAGCGCAACGAAGGTTCTCGGGAAAAGCACCCCCTCCTCTCGCCGCACAAAAGGAAGGAACGCGAGGCATGCGCTCGCGGCTTCCAACTTCGCGTCTCGCCGGTAAACAAAACGAGAATTACGCAGCGGGCTTACAGGTTCTGTTGCGGGAAATGAGCGAGTGGGTCGCATGACCATTTCTTTTTTTCGTAATTATGTAGCTTATTTCAGCGACATTTACGTTAAAATTGGTGTCAGTATGATTCTAACGAGGCAATCTTTTGAATTAACCAAGCGTGTTTTCTCTTCATGGGTCCTTTAAGGAGCCGAAAACTTCGTTGCAGTTGGCCTTTTAAGGAAACCTGCAACACGTACCATGACTACTCGGAATGTATTTTGGGACAAAATGTATTGTCCCGGCCATCTCCTCCCTCAAGAATGATGAAAATCCGTTCACTATCACCGAAACTACGCGCGATGAGAAATCGCGCATAATGGTGCCTTCTCAACTCGACCGCGGACAACACGACGAAAGCCGCGCGCTCTCTCCCTGAGGCGTGAAATAAATTGCCCGGACGCTCGCGCACGAAAGGGAGAAAAGAAGGAGTGAGAGTTGAAAAGGCGAAGGGCGCTTGGCTTTTGCGCCGTTGGGCACACTCCCCGCGCTCTGGGACCGACCTGCCGGCGTTTAATATCGCCGGAGAAGTGTGCTATCTGCGCTGGTCTCTGTTAATGTTACCTGAAGCTACAAGTGTTGCAATCCGCATTACTCGCACTCCTCCTTTTCCCCCATTCGTGCGCGATCGTCCGGGCACTTAATTTCACGCCTCCCGGAGATGGGGTGGCTGGGGGCGTTCTTTTCGTCGGCCTTCAATATATCACATGCCGGGGACTTTTCTCCTTTTCTCCGCAACGTGAAGGAGTTTACTTCCGTTCTGGTGCCATAAAAAAGCAGGCATGGCTACCTGCTCGCAAGCGCACTCTCAGGCTGGTAGGGCGTTTTTCAAGCAATAAACCTTTGTTGTCGAGTGGTCTCATTGAAAGGGGAGTATTGAGTCCGTCACTCAGACACTGCGCATACTCAAAACACAAAATAAACGGCAAAACAGCGCGTACAGGTGCAGGCATAGAAGTGGTTGGTACACAGCGCCGACGACGGCGGATCGTCATAGAATATGTCAGAAATAAGCCACGAAGTTGACCAGTGACAGCCATGGCCCAATTACGTTCGTTTAGGCCATGCCAGAGGTGAATAATGAGGAGAATTGAAAAGAGCGCGGTTGGTTTTTCAGCGTCCTTCACAGAGATTTGCGCCCTCACCGCTTTAATTGCGCGTGTATTATTTGGCTCAGGTATTACAGCAGTGTAATCTAAACGTCGCGCAGGTTGGCTTGCGCTCTACAAAGAGTGTTGCAGGGTCCCTTTAAGCCATCACCGACATTTTTCTTATATAGAGGGGAATCTGGCGCTGCGATCGTCCGCCGCAATGGGCGTGATGGCATGCAGCTAAAAGGAGGAAAATATTCCACGTTTTGATTGGCTCCTAAAACCACTGTCACTTGGGTACAAAAGTTGGGAGATTTAGGGAATTTGTTGTTGCACAGAGCAGGTTTGTTGTGGCCGCGCGCGTCGCCTCCTAAGAAATTCCCTGTAAGTAGTAAAACTTTAATTGGGGAAGGGAGGGCTAAATCCACTTGGTGGGGAAAATATGATATGAAGGAGGGGATTACTCGAGTTGCTTCAGCTCCAGCTAATTTTTTTTCTTTTCACTGACTGTTCAGAGGCTACGCCGAGGTCGTCCTTCGTCAGACTACTCGCGACAGACCACTCCCTGTTGCAAAATTGCCTATTTTGTGTAATAAAGGCTTATATAATGCGGAATGTCATTCTTGGCTTATGGCGTTTAGATCAATGTGTCGAATGGTATCTGAACGATGTGCATTGAAGCGTGGGCATACACATATTAAGTGGTTAAGGTCTGCTTTGGTGTTCGTGTTACAGTAGGTAAAATGTGGAGGTGAGGGTAATGTGGCGCACTTTGTCCACTTCTTAATGCTTTGTGGGGAGTAAGCTGCATTGTCGCAAAGCTTGTTGATGACCACTTCTTGGGCTCTTGTTAATGAGGGCATGTTAGCGAGATAACCAGGCGGTGTCACTTGTTCGTTCCGACACTTCTTGCGCTCCTTGAGTCGCTGGTGAGTAGGGCAGGTGAAGTACCCGAGGTGTAACCAGCAGAGGTGTAACTGTAAGAAGCTTAGTGCCGGCGTTTAGCAGCAGACCGCGGCGTTGACCAGACGACGGAAGAAACGGCTGGAACTGACGCTCCCTTTTGTAGTTATGTAGTTAGTTACGATATTTTGTTTTATGAATGCGGAGCGTGCCTACCTGACCACGTCCATGGTATCACCCCAAGTTTGTCCTGCGCTGGTTCCTTTATTCCTATAAACTCAACATTTTTCCCCCTCCGGGTGGCCCTAATATTACGGCTGCCACACCAACCAATCACCTGACTTGGAGGACGTCTTCTTCATTATTTCTCCGACACTGAATTACCTCTGCGTTTAAGTTCCTTGCTTCTTTCAAGAACGATGAGAAAATCAAAGAAAAATTCCGTGCATTGCTGAGAGATTTCCTAGAAGCGCGCGTGTACCTTGGATAAACACTAATCGCAATAGCACCTTAACAAGCGTAGGATGAGATGCTGCCCCTTCAAGACGGTTTCCAGATCTGGTCATTCCAAAATGCGCATTTATTGGCGATAGATGGTAGCGTAGCTTACTCAGTGGCTCTAGTCTAAACAAGTTTTTGCTATTGCAAGACGCTTGATTGCTATGACACTATCCCTCTGTAGTAAACGATGTACAGCAAGTGTTAGATTGCTTCCAAACTACAGGGCGTCAAGACGAGATGTGAAGACCAGTATTAATATGCAAAATTTTTAGAACCTGCTGTTGCAAGTGAACCTGCAGTGCTGCATCTAAGTCTTTATCATGTCTTCTTATCAAATCCTTTAAAATGTCCCTCGGACAATAGAATTATAAGTTTTCAGTTTGAGAGGTACAACTTGAAATGGTTGTGAATGTTGGCTACCTGGCTGTTCATTGTTTACACTGCAGCACAAATACCAGATAAGTGACCAGGGTATGATGACGTGCAGTTGCTCGTTTATTGTCCTTAATAATATTTCCACATTCCTGCACTATATAAAGGGAATATACCAAGGGAAGGAGACAGTTTTAGTTTTATTTATTCCCAGCTCCACAGCCATAGAACACGACAGATGTCAAAGGTGTCCTGCACCAACGTTGTAGGTGCATCCAGATGCTTGTTGAGACCTCTGTCACTGAAAAGTAAAAAAAATACCATTTCGAAAACTGGTCAAGCACTACACATATTTCCTTAGGAGGCTGTCCTTTAAAATTGAAATAACCAAATATCTTTAACACAGTACACTATTATTGTGTTCCTTGCGTGTACGTTTTTCAGTATGCGTATGGACACTGATGTTTCTGCGGAATCTTTTTCTTTTATTTTTTTCTTGTATGTGTGTTGCAGAACTCGCTTATGTTGTTATTCTTTTTTTAACCTGCTCAGGTACCACACCTCTCATTAATGCCCGAGGGGTCATAAGGGATGATAAGGACATCAAACACATAGAAAAACTGCATCTACAAATTAACGTTTCTGTGGAGTTACAAAATTAATAATAAAATGGCGCAAGAATTTACAAAATCAATAATAAAATGGCGCATTTTCACAAAAACCAAATACAAATAAAAACACGGCCAACTCCAGCCTTCCTCAAAATTTTTTATACCAGTCACTTTGAATCAGGCAATAAAACTGTAAGCATCTTGCCTACAGTTTTGTTTACACGTAATTTCAGGCAGCTTAACTTAGGTGTCGCACAAGCTGTCGTGCAACGATGACGTACTTGCTGGTGCCGATGTTTCTTATTTTGCCCCTCTACAAACAAGTCACGTCCTACTGTGTCCATCCATGAGGCTGGTCGATATGCTAACACGTTCCAAAAAAGAAAGCTATTGTGTAATGCTTTTTTCTCACACTATTTTAAAGTTCTTACTCTCACTCCTGTGACACCTAAGGTTGATTCGGCTGGAGAGAACTCCTACGTGGGCAGCAAGTTCTATGGTGGTCCTAAGTGGCAAAGACTCAGCCAAACAAAACCCTTTCGGAAGTAAGGATGATTTTCTGCCAGGCGAGTGCAAGGGTGGAGATTGCTTGACCTTTGCACGATGATGCCTTAATCCCGAGTACGTTCAGTTAAATGTGCTCGACATTTCAGAGAAGTGCAAAGGAAAAAATGTTTTGAAAAACGACTTAGAAATTCTGATGGCCGGTAATGGTCGGCCACAATGTTACGGCCTCTCTAAACACCAAACTCAAAACGTCAGCTTAAAACAACTACAAAATACCTCAAGGAGTAGCACCGCTATTACACCTTCATAATACGATTAGGCTCTACTTAAAAGAGTACTGAAACGAACTATCAAAGCTGCGATAACTACGCAAAAAGTTTCCTTTGTATATGAAGATTTGAATAGCAACCGTTCCGTAAAGCATTTTTTTAATCGTAATCGGTTCATGCATCAGAAAGCTCATAATGAATACCCTTTTGACACTGGCGTAAGCAAGACGCACGGAGTGCCTCGCCATGCAGTTCGCCCCAAACTCCCGACATCAGGGCTTCAGTGACTTAACCAACACATCGGCTGCTGATGGCGCATGCTTCACTGCCTTGTGTATCCTGTCACGGGTTGGGACTGATATCGTGCGGCCCAGGCGTGTGCGACCACGGCCAGCCTGGGCGTGTTCGCTCCGTCGAGCGTGCACGTCCAGGCTGACCATGGTGCAACGAGAACAGTGACATCAAGACTGCCATTCTCTCATGGCGGCCGCTTTGTCGAAGCCGAAACTGCCACGAATAAACAAGGCTCAAATAAATATTTACCCTGCGCTCGACCATGCAATCTTCCCTTCCATGATTCCTGGGCTGGTAGGCACCCATAGCAATGAGAAACTTAACACGAAAATTTATACCAGTACTTTTTAAAATATTTATATAGAAATGAACTGCATGCTAACGGCCCTTTCGGCCAGTTGTTACCACCATCTCTCCACCATTCTTTAGCTGAGCATAAAAGACTGGTATAATAAAGTGTCAAGTTTAGATTTACCAAGTTTAGAAGCTGAGTGACTCACATTCAACTTTTAACACAAAAGTGTTTTATGCCGTGGTCCACCATAATCTCACGACGTCATATCCGTCACGGAAATGACATAGCTAGAAAACTGATTGACGCGGCCGCTCCGGGATTTGAGCCACGAACTCTTTCGCCGCAACGGGAGGTTCGAAACGCGCTCCCGACTGCGCTGTGAACAGACGCGTCAATAGGACGACAAAGGCGCCTTATATCCTTTCCTTCAGATGATGCTGAAGCAAAGTACTGCATGACGACGCTAATGAGCGCCGAGAGTTGGCACCTCGACGCCAGCGCCTACGTGTATGGGAGATGCGCAGCATAAGGGCGTAAGCTGCGGTGAAGTCCGCAATAAGGCAAAGACGCTGACTAGCGGATGTCACGGTCGGGAAACGGCCCGCGGCCCCTTTCGCTGCAGCGGGCCGTGTGTTCACCAAGCAGTTCGCTCACAACCAGTTTGGTTTCGTTCGCACAGACGGTTGGCGAGCACCTGTGGTTTCAGGCGGATCTCAGCAATGCTCTTGTGCATGCAATCCAGTCTCTAACGTTGATGCGTATAATGGTGCCATACCATCGAAATATAAATTGCGATGTGCAAGTTCATGTCGATGCACGATAACCATTCAACTGCTCTAGTGAAGGCACATTTCACTGTCGTGTTTTGCCGGTTCCTATGGAAGAGGGAACAACCACATTTTTTTGTGATCTTTCTTGACAAGGACCTAACCTATAATCACTCCTGACTGTCTTGGCTCATGTACAATGCTTAAGCTTCACGCACATACTGTGCTTGGTACAGTTTCATTTCCTAAAGTGAAGCTTCCAGCCTCTCCCGGATGTGTTTGTAGTCCACCCAAAATGGACTGCTGGAAAGTAAACTTTTTCTAATGATGACGACCGTGGGTGAAGTGAAAAAAACATTAAAATGCTTCCCGTGATCTCAACTGAACCTAGGTCCCTCATGGTATGAAGCTGACGTCTGTCCCATCGCGCCATTCCAGCACAGTCGGAGCAAATTAGATATGCATGGATGTGCAAAATTACACATAAAATGCACACCTCCGTCTATCAGCCACCATGGTTGTACACTATGGAAGGTGATAGATAGCCTGGATCAGTAAAGCTCGAGATAGCGCAATTGCAGCGCAGCAAACCGTCCCTATAAGAAACGGGTGCTTGGCACAGGGCTTGTTATTTTGGGGTTGGACGTGATTGTGGAAAGCTCCACCGTCCATTTTTTTTGTTGTTTCAACAGATGGGTAGTTGATTTTTAATTAGTTCTTCCCGTCAGTAGGTACATATTTGGTTGGCACACTACCAGGGTGTCCTGCGAGCATACGCAGTCTGTGTGCTGCTAATTTCGTGTGGACCAGAAAAAGAGCCACTTCTGGAGGCGTTCACCTGCTTTCCATGGGTACTCAGACATAATGTATACCAAGGCTTGCCCTCCTGACCCTGCGCCAACATCGTTAGGGCCAAGTCCAAGCACTTTTTTTTACTGGAAGCCCTCCCACGCAGATGCTGCAGGAACAAGATTGAATACCGTGTCAGCACAACCAAAAGTTGGATGATCCAGGTATACATCTTTGAAAAAGAAAATGCGTAAAAGGTGGCGACGCGGAATAAGAATTCACAGGACAACCCACTACAAGAAAAAGAACACACAGCATCTAATAAAATTACACCATCTTCCCTAGGGGAACCCTGAGTAGTATGCAAAGCAGCCATGGGGTCGATTCAAGTGAATATTAGTTTTCTGTTCGTCGTTTCCTTTAGGTTGAGGTGCGTAGCTACCGTTATATTTACCGTTTGGTAACTACAACACTTTTCACTTACCGGAACTACGAAATGGGAAATTGCGTTGAGCCCATGGCTGTTTTGCACACTACTCAGGGTTCCACCACGGGAAGATGGTGTAATTTTATTAGATGCGACGGGGCTATGTCCCTCCCTTGTCGTCGTTGCGCCGTCCACACCCCCACTGCGCATGCTCGGCGTGCTGAACACCCGGTGGTGTCTTACCCTGTAATGGGTCCTGGAGCGGCAGTGTTACCGGTGTCTTCCTGGGCCGGCCCGAGATGAACCGAGCATGCGCAGTGGGGGTGTGGACGGCGCCACAACAGTGACATAGCGCCGACCATGAGATGTTGGAGTGACAGTGTTTCCGGTGTCTTCCTGGGCCGGCATGAAACGAGCAGGCTGCCCCTTAAAGGGCTCCTGGAGCGGCATTCTTGCCGGTGTCTTCCTGGGCCGGTGGATGGACGGACGACGGACGACGGAGTCGAGGGGAAGACATGCTTTGCATCTAAAACGAACACACAGCACATCGTGCTATGTGTTGTTTTAAATGCAGAGCATTTCTTTAACTCACGATGTCACCCGTTCTAGTTGTCCATCGTAGTCCGCGCCCCTCCTCCTACACTATATAAAAAAAATAATATTTACCGGCACCTGGTTTGCAACCCCACGACCCTGCGGGCGGAACGCAAGGTACATGGTGCTCTACCCAATGCGCCACAAAGACGACACAGAATGGAGGGCTACGAACGCGCCTTATATCATTGACTCATTCAAACTACGTCAAGAAGCTGCTGATACAGCAGCAGCAAGAACAAGAACAACTTCAACAATGACGTCTCCCATCGACTCCCTCGATTGGGGGGACTAACTCAACCAGAAGCATCTAGACGTCGACGACGCAACAACAACAGCCAGAGAAGAAAAGAGAGAGAAGAGAAGAATAATAGTCATACCGACCTGCTAATAAATGATGTCACGTGACAACGTAATTACGTCTCCTCATTTAATTACAATACAACGACCAACAGCAACAAGTGCAACAACATTAACGTAACGCAAACTACTCAGCGTCGTGCGCCCCCGGAAATACTCTGCATTTGATCGTGCCCCTCGCGAGAGGGATGTTTTTTTTTCAAAAGCAAAAGTGGGTCACCTTCCGTATTGTTAATCACGAGGATTATGCAAAAAGGAAGGAACGAGTGAACTCTTAACAATTCGGAGGCTTTAGTTTGTTGTACGACTGTCATGGTTTACCGAATTTCATTGCCATGTAAAACCATTTATTTGGGCCAGGCAGGACGCTGTCTAAGCATCCGTCTGAGTGAGCATTTGTCCACGATAACGAATTCAACGAGCGAAAATCTTCCTGCGCATTATAAAAACTGTGGGTGCCGCCCTTCGTTCGATGAGACTGCGGTGTTGTACAGGCATAATGATCAGATAGTTAGGGAGCTGGTTGAGTCCTTCACAATCAATGAACATAGTAACAAGTGTGTCAGCAAAAAGTCTATCACTCTACACGGGCAGGAGCACGTGCTTATCGGCACCATATTTCTCTAATCTATGATTTCTTTTCGAGTATAAATTTTGTTTTTCACTAAAATGGCAGTTGCGTGTAAGTGGTTGTTTGTGTCTCTCCTGTCTGTACACGTTATTTGTGCTCTTTCAAATTTTTAATGGCTTTATGCCTGGCCACATACTACTTGTCGCATGTAAAGCTTCTTCCCCTCACCTTCAATGTACATTTTACTGACGGTTGCTCCTGGTGCCTCCTCATAATGGGCCCAAAATGCCGCGTAACCTTCACAGCCCCTCGGACGCTCTGATTTCGCCTCCGTCATTTTTATATCTTTTCTCTCTCCCTCTTTCTTCTTTTTTGGCACCTGGTTCCACGCTTTTTTTTTCCGCAATATTGTCACGAGGTGACGAAGAATGGCGCAGTAGGGTATGCCCCCTTCTTCGTCACCTCGTGACAACGTCCTTACGTTCTCTGTACCGAAGCGATCGTACGTTTACCGTTAATCTCCCCCAAAGCAATGCAACTAAATGCACAAAGAGCTAGAACTCTGATGCGCGCACACGACATACTCGCGAGAATAACGCGCCTATCAAACACATGCATACACACGTTCGAGACACTGCACCTCCCACATCCGGGACTGCGCTTTGGGGATTACACGCCACCAGTTCCACCAGACTTGAACAATGTTACTGGCTCCTACACAAAAGGAACAACAATGAAACGCTTGAAATTGCGGATGGAGTGTGTGGGGACATAGCATCATAATTTGATTTTAGCGAGCGCTGCATACTTGGACGGGAAACAGGAAGAGTGGGAAGAGAAACCATACGTACGTTGGATACACGAAGCAGGTGTTGGTTTGCCCGCCAAAGCCCGGTTTGCCGTTTTCCTCTGTGTCGGTTCCTCGTCCAAGTATGCAGCGATCGCTAAATTTGATTCAATATTATACAAAAATGGTTAACATCACAATACGATCGGGAACCGGAACGGCAGCTAGGAGGCAAAGGCGACCACGGAGGCAAGAAGAATTCGCGCAGCTTTAAATACACAGTACAGTGGTATGAACACAAAAACTACAAAAAACATAAATAACGATGTCACTGACCTTGCTAGAAAAAATAAGCGCATAGATGTCTTCTTTGCCGCTTTTTTGTGTCTGTGACAGCAAACGCCGGAGACCGACCGGCATGGCTGAGTTACGCGGAGTCCATGCTGCAAGTCTCTCTTGAAATGTCGGAGTAGGTATGTAAGTACACCTCATCGAATAGTGAGCTCGCACCCATAATAGCATTAACAGTATGTACAATCACGCATCTGCAGCTTCATTTGGTGGCAATTAATAAAATTGACACGCCAGGTACCCACCGCGCAAACTGCTCACTCGGAGGACACAGGCAAATAGCAGTAATACTGTGCTTATTTCAGCGTTGTTCTTAGGCGCTCAACAACAATCAAGTGACCTCACGGTTTGATCACGTGACCTAAGAATGTTCTTTCGGAAGCAATTTTTCGCACTTGATCGAACTCCCACGGCTCTCTGCTTATGCGCCCCGTCGCTATTGGCTGTGAGCACGACCACGGGCGGCACCGCGAAACGCGTCTCCGTGACGTCGGCTTACGGATTCTCGCATCTGTCGTCTGCTTCACTCCGGCTAGCTCACCCTGCTGTTTCTTAATCTCGGTTGACTTTTGATGCTTGCCTGCACCATAGTTTACGTATGCGCCTTTTTATCATAATAAAAGAATCAAAATAGCATACACAACCTCTAGGTGTGATTTAAAGTATAGTTTCGGATACCTCTCTGGAAAAAAAAACACTGCCAGAGTTGCCTGTTTCTTGCGAATCCGGTGCTGTGCGAAGCTCGATGAGTCGGAGCTAGACGTCAGTTCCTATATTCAGCAATCTTTCGAACAATGGGAACAGCCCAGAGTCTAACAACTGACAACAGCGAAAATGCTAGAGCAAAACGAATTCTAGGCCTTCGGGGCTGTCGGCGTTGACAGAAGGCATTACAATTCCCGGTAATCGTATGTGGTAACATAGTTTTGAAACTTTGCCGAACGCTCGAGGGTATTGTATCACATAGCTTTACGTTCTCATGGCATGAAAGTAGCCGACATGCACTATCGGGCGCAAAAAATGTAGGTTGAGATCCAAATAACCTACTGTGTGTATAGGCAGGTGCTGGTATTATACCATGCTTCAAACTAGTATAGAGGCTTATTGAGCAGAACGACTCACGTGTACGGTAAAAATACGATAACACTATGTTCAGAGCTGGAGAGGTGTTTCGGTACATTTTTCCATGGCCATATCTTCAAAATATTTAGATATGCATTATAGTAGAACTCCACTCAAGAGGAGAGGAGTAACAGCAGGAGGAGAAAATGTGAACATTAAAATCGAGCCCGTTTGTGGACGGGATCCCCAGTGCAGGACAAGAAAGTAACTTTCTTCGATTCAAGGAACGTCATCCCGAGTAGGCCAGGATTTCTTCTTTACGCCTGAAAGAGTTGGAAAACATTAAAAAGCTGCTGGGACATATTCAACTGTTTAAATTCTTGCTATACTGAGAACCGGCACGTATACTATCTATTGCGTTCGTTAGTGAGTATACAAAGCCTTCAACACCGCTATCATGTCATAACTATACGCGTTGAGAATCAGGTCGTTATGGTAACGATGGTTAGGCTAGGAATTCTGGGCACAAAAGCCGTCTTCGAGTATTCTGGACAACGTTGCCTTCGCGGTTTTGCTGTGGCGTAGCACAAACCCAAGCAGTAGAAATTGTCAATACTAAGCATGGAAAAGCTATAAAGTGCTCGGAAGGGTAAGGTGTAGTGACCACCGTACGGTAAGATCCCGAATTAGGCTAGATCTGAGGAGGGACCGCAACAAGCTAGTACGAAAGAAGCCGATAAATGAGCTAACAGTAAGACGCAAAGTAGAAGAATTAAGGATCGCGCTGCAGAACCGATATTCCGCTTTTAACGAGGAAGCCGAGTCTACGACGCAGGAAGCCAGCGACAACCTTACACGCATTATTACGGAGTGTGCAGTAGAAGTCGGGGGCACTATGGCTAGACAGGATACTGGTAAACTTTCACAGGAGACGAAAGATCTAATCAGGAAACGGCAAACCATGAGAATCTCCACCGCAGCTGACAGAATAGAACTAGCGGAGCTCTCCAAGCTAATCAATAAGCGTAAGACAGCTGACATACGGAAGTATAATATGGAGAGGATCGAATACGCTGTAAAGAACGGAGGTAGCCTGAAAGTAGTGAAGAGACGTCTTGGCGTGGGGAAAAATCAGATGTATGCACTTAAGGATAAGCAAGGCAATGTAATCACAAATAGGGATAAAATAGTCACAGTGGCCGAGGAGTTCTATAGGGATCTGTACAGTAGTCAGGACATACAGGATAATGCCGAACGAGACAGTAGTTCACAGGAGATAGACATCCCACCAGTAACGACCGAAGAAGTAAGGAAGGCTTTGAAAGAAATGAAAGGGGGCAAAGCACCTGGTGAGGATCAGATAACAGCAGACCTCTTGAAGGATGGCGGAGAAATCAGGTGATAGAGAAGTGCGCTGAGTATACTGAACCCCTATATATAGCCTTCATAGATTATGAGAAAGCATTTGACTCGGTCGAAACCCTAGCAGTCATTCAGGCATTACGGAACCAGGGGGTAGATGAGCATTACGTAAGATTACTAGAGGATATCTACAATGGGTCTACCGCTACGATCATCCTCCATAGGGAGAGCAGTAAAATACCTATAAGAAAGGGTGTCAGACAAGGAGACACAATCTCTCCAATGCTATTCACAGCATGTTTACAAGAAGTATTCAGAACGTTGGATTGGGAACAGGTGGGAGTAAGGGTTAATGGAGAATACCTCAGTAACCTCAGATTTGCTGATGACGTTGCCTTGCTAAGTAACTCGGGGGACGAATTGCAACGCATGCTTTCCGCACTGGGCGAACAGAGTAGAACCGTGGGACTCAAAATTAATATGCAGAAAACTAAAGTAATGATCAATAACCTCGGGACAGCACAGCGGTTTGACATAGGTGGCGAGGAAGTGGAAGTGGTAAGCGAATATATCTACTTAGGCCAAGTTGTGACCCCAGATCCAAACCATGAGGCAGAGATAATTAGAAGGATAAGAATGGGGTGGGGTGCATATGGCAGACATTCTCAGATAATGAATAGCAGCCTACCATTGTCACTGAAGAAGAAAGTGTATGACAGCTGCATCTTACCGGTACTCACCTACGGGGCAGAAACTTGGAGGCTCACTAAGAGGGTTCAACTTAAATTGAGAACGACTCAGCGGGCAATGGAGCGGAAAATGATAGATGTAACATTAAGGGACAGGAAGAGAGCGGAGTGGGTCAGGGAGCAAACTGGTGTTAAAGACATATTAGTAGAAATTAAGAAGAATAAATGGACGTGGGCAGGACATGTAATGCGAAGGTAAGATAACCGCTGGTCATTAAGGGTAACAGAGTGGATCCCTAGAGAAGGCAAGCGTTGCAGGGGGCGGCAGAAAGTTAGATGGGCAGATGAGATAAAGAAGTTTGCGGGGATAAATTGGTCACTGGTGGCACAGGACCGAGGCGATTGGAGAATAATGGGAGAGGCCTTTGCCCTGCAGTGGGCGTAGATAGGCTGGTGATGATGATGATGATGATGATGATGATGAAGCATGGAAAATCATCAGTGGCCAATGTGTCCGAGCTTGGCAATACCTCGGCCGCCATCATTGGCTAGCGCTTGAGAAAGGTGACAAGCCAACAATTGGCCAAGCTCTGGAAGGCCAATATTGGACAACGCTTGGCAAAAGTTGTTGCCATGATATTGCCTATAGGTGCCTGTAGGCAATGTGCCTATAGGCTACATTTTTGGCTTCGTGGCCAGTCCTTATGACCAATGCCTATTTTATGAGTTGCCTCGCGGCCCGATTTCTGCTTTATACATGCCATTGTACAGCAAATTATTTAACGAGTGCGCATTATTTATTTATAGCGCACTCGTTAAATAATTTTTTGTACAATGACATGTATAAAACAGAAATGGTACCGCGAGACACAATAAACAAACTGCATCAACTTTGCGAAGCAATTACGTGACTTGTCAAAAACAATTGAACAACACAACACGCCGAGTCTCTTTCTGTAGTTTTTTTATTATGCATATCAAATTTACAAGAAACCTGGCTTAACAGTGGCAAGAATACGAACACAAACACGAATGCAAGCACACACAATAGTCGAGAAAAAATTTTAAAAAGCGCTGCTCATGAAGCGCGAACCGATTATGCTTCGTTTAACTGCTTGAGATGCCACAAAAACACAAGCATTCAGGTAAATGAAAACAGGACCTTTATCCCCGGTAATTCTCCGACCTGCCAAGATCACGATATGTTGTTCAACAGCACTATTGTAGAATAGGCCAGCTGGGAAAGCTTGTGTGGGCTGCATCCGCCACTTGTCCACGTGAAACACCTTTACGTCGTAGCGTCTGTAATAAGTAAAAAATAGTTCACTGCAATGCTAAATGCACGCTGCTTACTAAATACAGCACTTTGCACCAGCCTTACCATATGTCCGTGTGAAAATAGGTCCGTGCCTAAAGTTCTAGCTTGTTAACACTCGCTATGAAACATAAAACGTACTGCACTATTTATTTCTCAATACTGCGTTCTACGGTAGCAGTGACTTGGCTCGTTTTTGAGAAAACAGTCCGGAATTTCACCGAAAATGGTCTTCACTCTTGTTGCAGTCACGCAAGGTAATTAAAAAGTCCAATACACAAAGCAACACGGCAGCGGTTCCGCGATATTTTGTTGTGGCTACTGTACCCAATAAACATTTATTCGCGACTGAAATGTTATGCCGTCAACGTTTTATTAGCGTAAGTTTTGTTCGCTAACAACGCGGGACCCAGAGACTACAAGGCAACGCACTACACAATGAGTTCGGAACGCACGAACGTCCAGGTTTTTTTTTTGCAAGGCATCTATGCCAACTTGGAGGTTGAATACAAACCTTGTGACCTTTGAATGCGTTATATTTCTAGGGGTAACAAAACAAAGCCGCAAAAAAAGTATTAAATTGGTACGGTGTTGCAGTCAGGTTTCAGTCGCTCCGACATCTGCCTTGTCAGACGCGCCAGATGCGAACGGAACCGACGGAGAAGCCCAGCGGCAGTGTAATTACTTTGTCGCTCGACAATATCTTTACTTTGCTCAAGAAAATAATGAAACGAAAGCTTCATTTATAGCTAGAGTTTAAGTAAATCAGCTTAGAACATCCGCTACTCTTATATATACTGCACACGAGTCTTGCTTCAACGCATGCTGAACGTCGTGAACCTGCAGTGGGAGCACGGCCGCTTGTTCGGAACACACAAAGACGGAAAAAGGATAGCTAGAACTGCCGTCACACAAATGGAAGCACATGTACGTGACCGCTTTTTTCTTCGCAAGAACCAACAACGCTAAGCAGCACTCACGGGCGCCAGTTGTTATAAACGACAGCTGCAGTTTTGGCGGTAACGAGCGCGAGCTCTCCCGCACTTACGGTGACTTACAAATGGTGACTTACGTTTTCAGCGGCGGCCACAGCACGCAAACGATGTTATTCCACCAGTCAGGTATACTTCACAGAGCCAGCTACACCAAAATGCACCTCACAGACACGTACAGGAGTGCTACCTCAGTTTCAATGCAACAAAAGAGACGGAGCCGTCGGTGCAACGCGTCCATCCACCGGCCCCGATGCGGGTTCAAAGGACGTCCAAAGGCACAACGCTGAAGTAGTTGGACGGTCACCGTTTCGTTAGGACACACAAATGACCCATTCCTACTGAACGTGTAACACTATCTCACGCTTTTTTGAATACGCTGCACTTTAGTTTAAGTACGCTTTGTTTCATGGCCCGGTGCTGTGGCTCTTTAGGTAACTACTTTTTGCTGCGTTGTGGCCTGTTCACCCGCTCTAACCATCGCCGTCACCGGCTCGGCAAGCTCAAGGTCAAAATGCGCTTTTATCCGTCAGCTGAAGCTCGGCTTCCGATGAGCCTTCCGTGTGACGTTACTTCCGGCCGCCGTTTGCTTGGCGCTCACTGAATCTTTCAGCCAAGTTACCGATGAGTGGCCGACGGCTCGGAAGCCAATGGGGAGCCATGGGGTTTCCAATCATTGGCAATCGGCCTCGGCTGCTTGGGAACCTTCTGATTGCATTTGCTTGTGAATAAACAACGCACGCTGTGGATATGCACCTTCTTGTACGCAGCCATAACGAAAGCGAATTTCTGAAGGAGGTACTGTATGCCATGCAGCCTGGATAAAACATCCCCACGAATTTTGTAATCCAAACAACCAAAAACCCCCAAACAAGACGTTAGTGAAGGTGCATAAAAATATTGCGTTCTGCACGGAAAGAACAGTCACCTGCTTGGACCTGGGAAAGTTTGCAGTATGCAATAAATGAAATGAAATGAAATGAAATACAAGTCAACAACAACGACAGAATTAGAAGGCAGCCGTTTTATTTCCTGCTGTGGGATGCGTGTGCAGGAGCCCGCTGCTTGGTGTCTAGCATTATACACTGGAGTCTTCATAAGAGCATCTCAGGAGTGCTTTAGGAAAGCGCAAGCATTTCGAATTCTTATCGGGGAGCTCTGAGCACTGAACTTCGCAAAAAAGCTAGAAAGGACGAGTTACACACGGTCAACTGACCGATTCTTTGAATAAAGTCGGTTTCTCTCTCCTCATGTGTTGCAAACTTGTGCAGGATACAGCTTGAAATTATTCAGATATGTCGAAGGCTGACAAAATATTTGAATTACTGGAAATACGATTTTAAATGCACTAAAGCATGACAGCGGGCGATTTCTAGCGCAGGCATGGCTGCCCCTCACAAGCGGAAGACAGCGGCGCGCGTCTAGCAGACAAAAGCGGCGTGAGTCCCTAAGCTGACGTCAGAGCCAGGGGGCGCCACTCAAAATTCTCACCGCCAATAGGCAATGTTTATACAGGCGGCGCTGCCTACACGATATCCCCTCTCCGCGCATACGCTTCGCAAATCTGCCGCAGCTTTTTGTAGGGCAAAGCAGCGGCTGTACCACTGGCGTGTCATCCCTTTTTGGCGCGGTTGTTTGCGTGTGGATTAACGAGCTTCAATGCTTAATAGCGGTTCTAAGCAGGAAATAATGTTGAGACGGGATTGTGGGCTATCAGATAAGCATCCGTTGAATTAGGTCTAAATGACGTAAATCCCAGTAAACGGTAAAAAAATAGCTCCAACTCTAAAGAACGTGCTTGCGGGTAGATTTCAATTCAGTGTTATATACATTTAGAAAACCGAAGAAAAGTAAAATCAGTCCTTTACAAGCGCTTCTTTTTCAATGAGCGCTGTGCATATGTTTTGCAAGACACCCACGTGCTCCAACAAATTTGATATGTAGACTGGCTTCACGTGCAAGACGATTTTGTTGAACTATTTAAATTTCACTGTAGCTCGCATATGAACGCCTATGGTTAATAAGTATTGTTACAATATATGCTGAAGAAACGACATTATGATTATTTTTCGGCCGGAGCTCTAAGTACATATAGTGAACTATGCTGTTCACAGCCTCCATGCCCGTAAGAGACAATTCACTTTAAAAGAGCCGTACGCAATGATGTCTCCATAATAAAAAGTTTCAACGAATTTAAAATTTTTTCCTTGCTCCTATTTGGGTGTGATAGCCCAGTTCTCATTCATTTATTCACATATAAAACCCCGTATGTGTCTGTCAGTGAGAAGTAGCCACAGGGGTTTATCCAGAATTTCGGTTTCTAGACTGTGGCGTAATCCTTCTGGGGTATTTGTTTGTGGAGGGGGGTATAAAACCCTGAGTGGCAAGAGGAAAGATCAGTGTTCCTGTCAATCCCACAACTGACGAGCTGTTTGCCATTAATACAAAGTGCGTTTCATGCATGAAATGGTCTCTTTAGCCATCTGGCGCAATCCACCTGGCATTTTCCTTTCTTGTTCACCTGCCACGTCGTCTCCCATGTGTCAGCGAGTCTACGATGAGTCCTCTTCCCTAGGTTTGACTCTTTCACGCTTGATTGGACTGAATTGGGAAAACTTTATTGGGGCCTGCGAATAAAGTCCTATTGCTAGGTCTTCTGGATTTAATCATGTTCCCTTAACTTCCGTGAGACGCATCCAGTAGACGCCATAAGAAAGTATTTCTCACGATAATTTGAGCTATCTCATACCAAACTAAATGTAGGCGAACACATTCTATAACCAGAGCCTTCTAGCTCTATTGCAGCGTACGTCGTTTAGACGTAGTTATGTGCGCAAACAGGGCGTGCAAAAAGGGCCCTGTAATGGACCTCTAGGTCCTCCGGCTGCCAAGCCGTCGAGAGAGAGCGGAGAGCGCACGTCAGATGATAATGAGGGCTTTAATCGAACTGCTCCGCGTGGAGCGCGAGCGCGTGCCACCGCTCGGTCCGTGCTGGTGAAGATGATGATCAGCATCGTCTGTTATGACGCAGAAGAGGAAGAAGTTCCAACACTCTCCCCCGCCAACAGATGACGCAGGTGCGCTACATTTGAATGGTCTTTGCAGAGCGGGTGTAATTCTTGCTTGAGCCAATATGGCTTGACTGAAAACTTCGGCCGACGAAGCATCGCCAATGTCGTCTCTTTTTTAGTCGGCGACTGGTACCCAGCACCTCTTGCGCACTTTGGTCAGAATGTCTCGTACTCCCCCATGGAGGACCTGTGCGTGGGTGTGCTGCATCACGAGAGATGTTCAGTTTTTTCTTGGTTCCTTTTTTCAGGTGATCTCGAGTCGTTGCGTCATACCTTCTCACAAGCTTAACACCTTTCTCTAGCTTTTTCGTTGAGCTGGGGATTCGCATCGTCGCAATAGCAAGGCTATTTTCTAGGTCGAAGCTTGGTTTCCACGTGGAAACAACCTCTTGTCGCTCATTCGTCGCTTCCACGGCCTTTTTCACTCGTGTCATAGCCAGTTTGGTGCTGCCCCAGCTTTGTTTGTTCTTGCATTTGGCGCCTATGCCTCCAACTTGCGACGAGCGGTTCAGAACCTTTGACACCTCGTTGGCTCCCACGCACGCACGGAGCACGATAAAGTTGGCACAGTGCGTGACATTTGCTCCTACTGCCAGTGGGCCCTGTACAGTCCAGCCCAGCAACGTTTCCACGGTTTTGAGCTTCGTGGTCAGTGGTTTTACATTGCCGGTTACTAGCTCCCAGTAGTGGTCCGCACCAATCAGGATCGATATTTTCATTTCACTGAATCGCTGTGCTCTGAGTCCCCTTGTGTCCAAGCGCATTTCTCTCATCTTCGTGATGACTTGGTCGTCCGGTATGGGAATATGGTCGTTGCCTAGTGCGTCAATTTCGAGCGCGTCAATCTGTACCATCCTCTCTGTTTTTTCGGGAGCGAAGAACACACGTTCTTTTCGCAGGGTTCTCGTCTCATTTTTACCTCCAAAGAAGCCAACAGTCAAGGTCTCCTCTTCTACAAACTCGCACCCTAGTTTCTTGGACACATCTGCAGTGATAAAACTGCGTTGGCTTCCGCCGTGGAAAAGAATTCCGTGTCGTCCCGAGGATGCGGAGCCTGCTACTGTTGCGGTCAAAGTTTGGAGGAGGACCATGGGTCCAGCAGAGGCCACGTTGCTGTTGCTCGGGGTGTCTGCCGTGCACATGGTGGTTGCATGCTTTCGAGCACACTTGCGACAGCGCAGTCGACTTCGGCAGTCCTTGGACAAGTGGCCTTTCATCAGACATCGGAAGCATCGACCTTCCCTGGTGAGCAGCTGCTTTTTTCGCGTGATGTCCCATTCATCGATGTCGCAGACCTCTGAACGATGCTTTGTGGACTGGCAGAATAGGCACCGCTCAGTGTTGTTCGCTGAAAGGTGTAGAGCCGACATGGTATGTATGTCACAGTGTTGCTGCTTTCTAGGCGGCTCTTCTGGGGTCACAGCGACGTCTGAGGTCCTTACTCCTGTATGGTGCTCCATGGCTTCTCGACACTGAACTTCATGGTCAATGAACTGGAGAAGCTGTGGAAGCTCTTGCTCGGGCTGTGCCGTCTTGTTCTGTCGGTCCCTTATTACTTGAGCTGAGGTGGATGCCGTTGTAGAAGGTGTCGGTGGGCTGAAGCGCTCGTGAAACTTCAGAACCATGTCGCATGGCAGTACTCTGAGGAGGATCTCCCGGACCATTAGACAGTACTTATTGGGACTAGTGCCAAGCGCCTTCAAACTTCTTACGTGTACTTGGACCTCGTCGTATAGCTGGCGAAGTTGATGTACGTTCGATGACGACGAAACTGGTCTCAAGTCCAGAAGGCTTCTGAGGTGATCTTGAACGATGAGACTTTCGTCACCGAAGCGTTTTGTTAGGATGTCGATGGCGTCTTTGTAACACTCCTCGCTGGCCTGTAGTCCAGAGATGGCCGATGCGGCATCTCCAGTCACGAGGGTGTTCAAATAGTTAAATTTGTCTGCAGTGCTCAGTTCGCTATTGTTGTGCACAGCCGATGAAAACTGCATCCAGAAACGCTGCCAGTTCTTCCGGTTCCCATCAAACTTGATTAAGTCAAGCTGAGGCAGCTTAGACTTGCTGGTGATCGGAGTCTGGGAACTCGGTGGTCGTTTAGGTCTGGATGCGAGGGCGTCTTGCAACCTGAAGCGCAGGGCCGCTGCCGTGTTCACGACCTTGTCAGCGTATTTGCCCGCGTCCGACGTCTCGCTTTCGAGTAGGCTGTCTGGTGTCTCGTCAAATATGAGGTCGTCCTGTTTCTTTATCTGGTGGTGGAGCGCTTCGATTCGTTCAAGCAGAACGCTCACCTCGGACGCCGAAAGTCCACGTTGCCCTCGCAGTGCCTCTTCCGCTTCGGTTATTATGCCGTCCAGCTGTGAGCAGAGGCTCTGGTGACGTCGGAGTAGCCGTTCCATGGCGGTCAGCTGGCAGCCGGGGTTTCTGGGGCCAAGGTCGCCGGCGCCGCGTCGGTTCAAAGGGCTGGGCTTGCGCGGCTCCGGGCGTCTATGAGGTAGGCCTTGTCGCGAGATCCCGGGTTTCGGCACCATGTAATGGACCTCGAGGTCCTCCGGCTGCCAAGCCGTCGAGAGAGAGCGGAGAGCGCACGTCAGATGATAATGAGGGCTTTAATCGAACTGCTCCGCGTGGAGCGCGACCGCGTGCCACCGCTCGGTCCGTGCTGGTGAAGATGATGATCAGCGTCGTCTGTTATTACGCAGAAGAGGAAGAAGTTCCAACAGGCCCCACCTATTTGCCCCACAAGAAGAGTTGCCTAATACCACCCGTTCTCTGCCCTCCCCTCGCAACGCAACAGGTTTTCGCCCCTAAGAAAAAAAAATCATGCTGACAACCATAGCTCAACGACCTTAGCTGAACGTTCTAAACGCAGAGAAAATGTTTTTTTCTTTCTAATCGTCTTTGCAAGACCCTTAAGACACCTTCAAAAGGTTTATCACGAGGTGACTATAGCACGTCTTGCGTAGATAGCCAGACGACATTATTAGTAGGTGTGTGCGATTCTTAGCTAGAAAAGGTGTGTGCACGACAATGATTCCAGTACAGGTATAGACGATATCGCTTTATTGAAAACGTCTTCAACACCTTTTTAGAGCTCCATCTCTTAGCTGTCTTGCAATCAACGTCATGTAGACGTGTTCAATAGCTGAACATCTAACACATTTATTACTGATATCTTTCAGCTGTCTACACAAAACGTACTGTTGACATCTCATGATAGACCTTTGTAGGTGTTTAAGAAGCTTATAACATCAGGCAGCTAGGACAGACATCTTGTACACATTGAGATTCGCATGTATTCTAGCGGTCTTAGCAAAGATGACTTATCAACATCTTATGGAGCTCAAGACGTCGGAGATCTTTCACAGGTTTCCTGTAGCTATCTCTCTTAAGACATCCTTGAGACATACGAAAATAGACGTCGTAAACGGAATTTTCATAGCGTAAGATGTCTACTGCGTTGCAAGGCCCTGGTGGACATCTCAAAGACGTTTTTGTAGTATCGCGGCCGACGGCCGATCCTGGAGCAGCCTCAGCACGTGAGCCACAACTGCAGGCTAACCGACAACAACGTTATTGGTGGTGTGCGCATGTATATACACACATGACAACAGATGGCAGCGCCATCTGTCGTGGCGGAATGTAATTATAATACAACGTATTCACTTCCTTATTTCAGATGTATAGGTTAGTGATTTACTCGGTTAGTACTGTTAGCAAACACTTGTGAGAGATATGTACAGAAAGTTTCAAACATATTCACTTAAACTTTGCGCACAGCGATACAAGAAAATAATATTCAAAAAGTTACCAATCACCAAAGAAAATACTGACTATAGACAGTCTAGATATCTGTTGGGTGGCCTTCTTGCTCTAGGTGGTTGCACCCGACGTTCTGGTGGCTCGTACGGCGAACCAGAGGTAGCTTGCACTTCCTCCTGACCTGGCACTTGTTGCAATGTCACTGCAGAACTGTGCTCACAACCCACGTGCGTTGTACGTGTTGTCACGCCTGGAGTAGTTGTTCCGGAACAGCGATGATTGGCTGATGCTTGCACCGGTGTGCGAGGCGGCGTTGCCGTATGCCCAGTATCACTCGGAAATTAAGGCGTCGCTGAATGCCCAGTATTGCTCCGAGCTGAAAAGGGGTTCTCAGCCAGAACATGTTGAGGCGGCATCTTGGCCATCTTTGATGCATTCCATGTCTTGCTGTCATCAAGACTAAAAGTGGATGGTCCCGTCTTTTCCATAACCTTTCGAGGATGGCTGAAGGAGAGGTCCCCCTTGAACCCAACAGTTGGCCTCCTGACGCGGACCCTGTCGCCCACAGCTATGTTAGTGCTCTTCGCTGCCCGACGCCCGTCGGTGTAGATTTTGCTGTATGCTTGCTTCTGCTTAACTTTGTACCTCAGCTGACAAAGTTCTTCGAGTGGGTCAGTGAAGAATGACGGAGACGGGCGACCAACAATGTTTAATCGAGTTCAAGCAACCTCCTATGGAGAAGCAGTGCTGGTGCAACCCCAGTGGTGACATGCGGTGTGCAGCGGTAAACCCCTAGGTAGTCCGTCACGGCTTTCTTAAGTGTTCTGTGCTCAAACAGGGCCAAATGGATGAAGTTCTAAATACACTGTTGAAGCGTTCAACCTGTCCATTTGCCTGAGGGTTATGTACTGATGAGCGGGTCAGGTGAATTCCGCGCTCTTTGTAAAATCTCGCAACCTGTCGGGAAGAGAACGAGGCCCATTGTAGGCGACCAATTCATCTGGGTGCCCCTCCCAGGAAAATACTTGGAGAGAAAAGTTGGTAACCGTTCTTGTCGTGACGTCCCTGCTGAACTTCACCTCGGGCCACGCGTATCTGCATTCCTGCAGAGCTTTCTCGATCGGACCAACGATGTCGATGGCCAGCTTCTGCCACGGACGGTCAGGTAGCGGGATAGGTGGGAGGGGAGCAACAGTGGTCTTCGTGCTCTTATCTGCACTTTGGCACACACTGCAATTCTGTATGGCGCCTTCTACTTGCGGATCTATACCGGGCCACCAGAAGCATTGTCGCAGGTGTGCCTTCGCTCGAACTATTCCAGGATGCATTTTATGCGCTATGGCAACTACCTGACGAGAGAGAATTTGGAACAACAAGTCGTTCTCCACGCAGGAGTAAGCCATTGATGACAGAAAGTTCTTCCCGCACAGTGAAGTGCGGCTGAACTTCCTTTGACATGAACTTGTGCGGGGGCCAAGACGCCATCACTTAGCCTTTTACTCCTTCAAAGGTTGCATCGTGAGTCGGTTGGCCTCCTCAAATTCCTTTTTGGCAATGCACAGCGGGTCCACAAGGAGTACGACCTCTTCCTCATGAGAAGTGCCCAGCAAACCACTAACATCTCTGCGACGTCCCAAAAAGATCCGAACGTCTATGTCCCAGCAGTATCTCCATTAGACATCCGTACAACGTGCGATATTTTTTTGAAAATTTTTGGATGTTGAGATAACGTTGCTGGTACCTTAAGGTGGGACGTTATTTCAACTATGCTGAAAACGTACTCTAGATGTTGCTGCTGCTTCATTTGTGGACGGTATTTAGACATATTTTTCTGACGTTGTTCAGATGTTGCTGGTATGTCTGCTTGTTACTTCGTACATGTCTATCACAGTTACATATTTTTAGCTATATCTGCTATACCTTATTTTGAAACTCTCCGCAGCCGTAACCTTTTCATGTTACCGAGGGTTTTGTATGTGTTTTGTATGGGTTTTGTACCGAGGGGTTTTGTGCAAGTTTTGTTATCCACCAATATTGCTTTTACAGAAATATAAATGCGGAGGACATAATAAATAAATTATCTTCAACATATGCCTGAACAAAATTTGATGCCTAAAGGAGTTTCATTCACTGAAACCACCATTTTACTTGGTCCTTGTGCTCGCTCTCTCCGATGTTTCTTTGCGCGCGGTTGAGATTTTGTGCTTGTCAGCACTAGATCTCGCGTATGCGCAACTTTTTTCGTAACAGAAGACATAAAATAGCGTAAACTAGCTCAAGGCGGGATTTTAAGTATAGTTTGTGATACCGCTCCGGAAAAAAACATTACCGGCGTCGCCCATGCGTTGCTGTGAAGCTGGCCCCGTGAGGAACGCGAAGAGTCTGAGCTAGGCGTCAGCCTCTGTATGCAGCAGTCTTTCGAACAAACGTAAAAGCCGGAAGCTGACAACCGACAACAGCGAAAATGGGGGACCAAAACAAATTCCAATCCTTCAGGGCTGTCGGCTTTGGCAGAAGGCAATACGATTCCAGCTAATCGTATATGTAAGGTAAAACAGATTTGGCAACCTTGCCTAACGCTCGAAACCATTATATAAAGTCACTTAACGTTGTCACGGCATGAGAGTGTGCCCACATGCACTATGGGGCACAAATAATGTAGGTTGGTTTCCAAACAACCTTCTGTGTGTTTAGGCGCGTGCTGGTTTTATACCAGGGAGTATGCAGGCTTATTGGGTATGCAGTATGCAGGCTTATTGAGCAAGACGAGTAACCGGTATTGCAAACATACAGTAAGGCATTTTTGTTCAAATTTGGAGGGATATTTTGGTACATTTGCCACAGCCATATTATCCCAATATTCAGATAGGCGTTATAGTAGAACTGCACTCAAGAGGAGGAGGACCAGCCGGAGGAGAAAACTTTAACAGTAAAATCGAGCTGGCTAGTGGGCAAGCTCCTCAGTCCCAGACGAGAGAGAAAGATTCATTCTTCAATTATCCGAACGTCACCCCGAGTTGCCCAGGATTTGCTGTTTGCGCCTGAAGTGGTTGGAAAACAATAAAAAGCTGCCTGGACATATTCATTTGTTTCGAATTGTGTTATACTGAAAATTGGCATGTACACTATTTATTGCGCTCGTTAGCGAGTATATCAAGTTTTCAACACCGTAATCCTGGCATAACTGTTCGCGTTGAGATTGAGTTCGTTACGATAACGATGGTTCGATAGAAATTAGGTGCGCAAAAGCTTTCTTTGAGTACTGTGGACAACATTATCTGCGTCGTAACACAAATCTCAATGCATTGCATGTCCACATGAACTTTGTGAGCCTTAAAAACATCTCCAAACCTCCTGGGACGGTGCAGAAAAATGAATGCGTTGGGCACAGAAAAAAAAGACTTTCATCTAACACAAGTCAACAAAAACGAAAGAAATGGAAAACACCCGTTTTATTTCCTGCCGTGCTCCCCGGTGCTTCATACGTAGCATTACACTGTTGAGTCTTCATAAGAGCACCTCAGAAATATTTCGGGGAAGCTTACGCATTTTCAATACTTACCAAGAAGCTCTGAGCACTGAAACTCGCAGATACGCTAGGTAGGACGCGTTACGCACGATCGTCAGAGCGGTGCTCTCTGAAAGACGTTATCGCTTTCCTCGTGCGTTGTAAACTTGTGCGGGATAAAGCTTGAAATTATTCAGAGCTGTCGGAATCTGAATAAAAACACGCTTTTTAAGGCCCCAGAACATCAAAGCTGGCGATTTCTAGCAAAGGCACTGCTGCCAGTCACAACCGGACGATCGCGGCGCGCATGTAGCAGACGACAGAGGAGCGGGTCCCTCAGACGTCACATCCAGGGGGCGCCACTCAAATATCTCACCGTCATTTCGCGCAGTGCCCAAAGTTGACTATAAATTCCTCCCGCTAAGATAAAAACTACATAAAATACACTAAATGTGTACTAACGCTACAGTTCGAACTATTGAAAAGTTTATTGTTGTATATGCTGTTTTGAGACCGCAAAATAACGACGGTGCTATAAAGCCAGATCATATGAGCCAATCCAATCCACTAGTCATGACCTTCGGCGTTCAACGAGTGCAACGGCCAGACGCGTGCTGCGCCGTTCAGTTTAAACGTGTTACAGGATGAGAGCCTTGAATGTTACTCAAATGTCTACTGTTACTACTGTGAATGAAAGAAGACTGTGTGCAGCCGTGTGAATTGTGTTGTGAACTCAATTCGTCTGGAAGAGCTCAGCGAGCCGAAAGCGGGACGACAGTTGTCACCGATGCAACGCTATTTAGACCGTTGCAGTTGCGACCTTGTTCATCGCCTTCCCCTCGTGAGTATTGTGCATTTCAACGTCATTACTAATGAAATATCACGGTTTATTAGTTTTGCCAGCATGTCTCTGAAAAGGCATATGGGTTGTACGTTGTTGCTGCGTTGTGGGAAACTTGCCTTCGAAATAAAGCGGTGGCGTTACAGACGGGGCGGAGCGATAAGCAGATAAACGCTTGCGCTTTGTTCACCGCAGAAGCACAACGTCGCATCTCATCGCGAACGCGGCCACAACACACACACACCCACACCACACACCACTTCGTTCGCTTGCCTGGCTACAAAGCTTTGTTTGGACAGTCAGCGATGTCACGACGATACAGAGCTGTGCGAGGGAGATGTGGTAAGCACTCGTAAAGCAAGGAACTTTCTCCATCGGAGGCAAATTTCTGTCGACAGAAAGGCGGAACCATGAATGCTTGTCGCGCTACTTGCCGCCTGTAAGAAACGCAAGCGGCCTTACGTAGGCACGCTATTTCGCTTCCGTTCGCCAAATGCAGAAGCGGCTTAACGTTCGGCGCATGCGCAGTGAGAACGACGCAAAGAATAAGCGTTCGCTAACTTTTTGCATACGGTTGCGTACGTTATTCTAAAACTCTAGTTTCCGCCCCGTCCGCTCCATTGGCCTACGCCTTCCCTCGAACCTACCAGTCGAAGTTCAAACTCCTGTGAAGCGTGCTTCAACAAAAGCAGTTGTTGGTGACGCGATCTTCAATGGATTTACAGCGCACGTAGACGAGAACATGAGAAGAGAAAATAGGACAAAGCGGTTAACTCTGAGTTTTATTCAGACACGAAAGACATAAACCAGGACACATCCGATAGGAATGGCAACACCACCTGACGTAAACATCATCTTGCGCCCTGCCAGCTACACCCGTTGCTCCTACTGGCTCCGCAATGCTGATTTGCCAAAGTGGACTAGCTGTGTGGAGGTTTGGTCCATACTCTTTAGCACAGCCTCGTTTCCCACTCGTGCGTGAAGGCACAACGTCTCAGAAGTGTCATCGGGATTTGTTTGCGTTCGCAGCGTAGAAGGCGCCTTTTGTACAGTCAGTAAAAAAACAGAACGAGAGATTATGCACCTGAACGGGAAAACTCTGATGTGCAGCAGTGATGTAATGAACACGAGTGGCAGGAATTTTCATTGTTATATCCTGTGCGTATATATTTCTGCGATTTGGGCAGAGAAACTGTAGAATGACAAAATTTGTGCGATGATACTCAGCACGCCATGGAACGGAAGCACCCAACCACTAAGTGCGCAATTGAACGGAAGATGATAGGTATAACATTAAGCGACAAGAAGAGAACGGAGTGGATCAGGGAACGAACGCGTGTTAATGACATATTAGTAGAAATTAAGAAATGGAGGTGGGCAAGGCATGTAAGGCGAAAGAAAGATAACCGTTGGTCATTAAGCGTAACAGAGTGGATCCCTAGAGAAGGCAAGCGTGGCAGGGGGCGGCAGAAATTAAGTTAGATGGGCAGATTAGGTGAAGCTTGCGGGGGTAAATTGATCGCAGTTAGCGGAGGACCGGGATAATTGACGATCTATGGGAAAGACTTTTGCCCTGCAGTGAGCGTAGATTGGTGGGTGAAGATGATGACTCATTCCTAAAAGAACGCAAAAAAACTCAGCTCAGCCTCAAAGAATGCAATTGTAACTTTTGTATTTTTAACACGCCGTTCTGCTGAATATAGCAACCTTGTTATCGCGCAAGTTGGTGTCTCTTTTATGTCTAGCGCTGAACTGCAAATGCAACACCAAACTCGTAACAAGACTGACTGCCAACTTTCACTTGGGGAAGGCCTACCCCAATAGCATTGCTATACAGTCAATTCATCCCACCTATGCAACGAACAAAGCCTGCTGTATGCCGTAAAATTTAGCCAGTATCAATTGCAGATTGCGTGTATCATGTTTTACTTCACGTGCGTCTTGTTTGCGTCCTTATTATCCCGTCTACCAGTCATGTTTGTTGTTTGCCTAAATGCCACCTAAGTCTTTATATTTTGCATGTGCTTCATTGCTGAGACGAATATTTTTAAACTTGTTTATCTCCTGGTGCAAGCCAATGCCATCTATGCCCCACCCTTCACTGCATTGTAGGATCGTGCGGTGTGGCCTCATTAACTGTATATTGATGCAAAGTTGAATTGTAAAAATATTCGGCTGGCTTGTGTTCAGGGCATAGTAGGTGCAGTAATAACCAAAGTGAGTGGGGGAATCTATTATTTTGGTTTCATTCCTACCTGTTTTTAAGCAATGCCGCAGCCACCACTGTCACATGTCTGTGGTTTAAACGCTGACCCCACTGAAAGAACATAAGCAAAATGCACTTAATTTAATGAAAGCCTGCCAAAACAACTCACTACAATAAAATTCTAACCTCAAAAATTCGAATACAGTGGCCACTGGAAATTTTACATAGAGTTTAAATTAAGGGAAGTCTATGTTTAAATTTGAGTGTGCAGTAACTATTTCTTGCACTACCTTGATGTTTCCTGCTGTACAACGTATATTTCAAATAAAAATGTAGGCCTAACAAGACAAGCGAACAGGACAACAGGACGAGTTTTTCAGTGATGTGGTTTTTGAAGGTTTAGTTATGCATATATACCAACTAGCCCACCTCGCCATTGTGCTGCAGGATGTACAGTACTCAACACCCTTGTCTATAACACTGAGTTCAAATTCAACTGGTTACCGCTCAAAACTGCGGAATAAAACGTGTCGCAAATGACGTTGAGATCAAAATATATGTTCAAGACTTCAGAATGACACAATAGTTTTTGTCAAATGCTTTCCGGCCGAGGCAAGATAAGGCTATAAGTACGAAACTTGTGTTATAGACAAGGGTGTTGCCCTCTGTACGTCCATGGCAGAGATGCTGTCCGGGTTTGTGCATGTTTCCTTTTGCCACATTTTGTGGACATGGCTTCATCGGTGTATATATTGTCACTTCACTCAAAAAAGTGGTTAACATAGACACAGAAAAATATTTTGCAAGTTCAGGTCGGACCCGTAGCTGGGCTAAAATGTCCTCAGAGTCCCGATTCAGGAAATATAGTGCGTATAAATAGTGGTACCTCACATTAGCAGTCATACTTTTAAGGTTGCCTTAGTAGTGCCGATGCTGGCATTAAATTACATCGACTCCGATCGACTCCGCTCTCTTCCTTTCCCTTAATGTTACACCCATCATCTAACGTTCTACGGCCTGCTAAGTAGTCCCTAATTTCAGTTAGACCCTTTTATTGACCCTGGAAGTATCTGCCCCGTAGGTGAGTACCGGTAAGCTGCAGCTGTCATACACTGTAGTTTTCAAGGACAATGGTAGGCGGCCACTCTGTATTATACCAGCCTTAAAAGCTGTATTAACAACATAGATTTTCCTGTACCCATGCCTAGATTGAAGAACTGGATTGCAAGGGAGGTGCTACTGCAACAGTCCACAAGGCGCCTGCTCGAGCTACTTTTGACGGTCAACTCGGCGCAGGAGTTCTCCTGGTTTGGAAAAAAGACAAGCACCCTTTTTTCCACCTGCGAACGACATCCTGAATTGTGTGTAACTAGATATCTTCGTGTTGTTACAGACATCAAATTCTTTCATTAGACAATGTATAGGGCCCAGATTTTTATTGTCAGTCACATCCTGCGCAAATATCAACATTGTCGACAACCTGCGGCTTCTGAGTTTTTATTGCTAGAAGAGGCATTTAATTTTCTTCAGCCTTTGGATCATGAAATTTCTACTCACTTTCCAACCAATCCGGTCCGCAACTATTTTGACAGTTTCTGGCACCACAACGAAGAATGAAAACTGTTCAAGAATGCCTACCATAACTGATGATGGAGGCATGCACCATAGAACCACCATTGAGTTATTTCCTTGCTTCGATGCATTTTTATTTTGTGTTATTGTTCCTTGAGCGTATCACTTGGTGTGAATCATGTAGTTGTGTATATCTGTCTTGTTGTAAATATTATTCAATCATTTCCGTGTTCCCCGTTTTTTCGTTTGTAGCCAAATCATATTACTTTGTGTGAAATATTGAAATAGTGTAACATTGTATTGTTTTCCTATCCAGACTTGAATAAGTTGTTGCTAAAGGTTTTTGTTGTTTTATTGTTGTCCTGCCATTTCGCTAAGTGTGAATTATTTCATCACGTAAATTACTAGTTCTCTTGTAACCGCCGTACATTCATTTCTGTATACTCACCTTATCTAGTGTCTATAACCATTTCCTTAGATGTTGGTTTGTTTAAAGTATCTCAAATTTGTACGGCACTCACACCCACCACTCAACACCACGTTTGTGTTTCTAAGGTGCTTTTGGTGTATTGTTCCACAAATTGTTCACTATATTTGAACTATTTAGTTCCGTAAATTTGCTTGTTTTTGTAACCACCATTCAATCATTTTTTTTTGTTTCCACACTGTTTTTTTCCACACTGCTGTTTTTCACCCATTTCACTTAATGTGAGATACTTCAAGTTGCATAACTATCTTGTGCTTGTACGCTGGGTTTACATGTCATGTTTGCTTTTTTTCTATTTTGTCAACCTTTTTGCTGCGTTTGACTTATTTAATTTGTCATGAATATTTTTACTATTCTTGCAAATATACAATGTGTACCCTGTGGACCAGGGCAAATAGGAATCAAAATAACGTGCTTGTGTTGCGAAAGCATATTACATAATTTTGTGAAGTCAACATAAACTGTGTTACCGAACTCTTGTGTTTTATGTGTGCATTAAAAGCTTTCTTACTACCCAGCTACACTTGCTTACATCTAGGTTGGCAAGACTGTCATTTTATAGTTTAATTTTTGAATTGTTTCCCTGATAGTTTATTTTCAGAATGCCTGTACAGCCATGCAGGTGGTACAATTCGATGACGCTACTGTTGTTGCCTTAGTGTCAAGGTCACTTGTGCTAATCAGGACTGGTTTGCTGTTACTTACTGCCACTTGTTTTCGATGCGACATTTCTTGTTTAGAGCAGTGCTTCGTGTGCTTCTGCAAGATGTGTGGTCAGCTTGTTACTTCACATATAGGACTTTATGCAGTATGCAGCACTTCAAAAGTGGAAACATTATTCTAGAAACCAGGTGACAAGTAACAGCAAACAGTGCTGAATAGCTAGTAAGACATGTATTTGAAATATTATTGCCTACAACACGTAGGCAGCCTTCAAAAGGGGGCTGGCCAAACATCCAGATAGAGTATAAAGAATGTAAATTTCCATTATACAGGTTCATCTCTACAATATCATACTAACGTACACTAGTCATGAATATAACAAACTAATGCTTGTGCCGAAGACAGAAAAAGAATGTAGAACAGACGTCTATAAACGGCTTGCATGCGTACCACTACAATATCCATACGACGTACCACTAAGGTAACGTCCCGCAAACAGCGTATAAAAGTACCATGAGACGTCTACAGTACGTGATCCTTCGTGTTATCTGGATGGGTTTTTTGCAGTTGTGGGGACGTTGATTATATGTAACTCTGACCCCAACAGTACGTCTCCTGGACATCTGCAATGTCTATTGCTGACGTCTCCGGGATATCTGCACGACGTAACGTGGTTTGCTGGGTGTCTTGCTGTGGCAGCGCAGTTTGCGCATTGAAGGCAGCAGAAACTGGCGTGCGGAGAGCGCGTCTGTGACCTTGTTTTCCGACGCTCTCTTGTAGTCCACCTGGTAGTTGTAGCGAAAAAGTCGTTCCGACCGCCTCGCAATCCGAAAAGGCTTCCGCCCCATTCCCAGGGTAGACAGCTATGCTGCTAACGCACGATGATCCGTCTGCAGCGTGAAAAGACGACCGCATAAGTAGACATGCCATTTTCACATGCCCAGACGCATGCTAGAGCTTCACGCTCAGCAGTAGAGTACCTCCTTTCGGTCTCAGTCAATGTTCTTGACCCAAATGCAACTGTGTGAATGCGCCGGCCGTCTCTCTGTTGCAAAACTGTACCCAACCCGTACGAAGAGGCATCAGTACTGACAATGATTGGGAGCGCTGGATCGAACATGCGCAATACGTTGGGCGAGGCCCGAAGCTCTTTTACCTTTAGGAAGCTGGCTTCCGAGGCTGCATCCCAGTCGAAGGGAGTGTCCTTGCAGAGCAGGTGGCGCATATAGCTCTACTTCAGTAGCAAGGTGTGGGGCAAACCTTGGGTAGTACTCGATGAGGCCCAGGTAGGACCGAAGCTTGCCTGCGTCAGTCGGTGTTGGGGCGTGGATGATTGCGTCAACCTTTGTTTGAAGTTTGAAGGGGTGCTATTCCTTCAGCACTGATGCGATGTCCGAGAAAAGACAGTTCCTTGATATTGAAGACACATTGGTCGTTTGACTTCAACCCCGACCTCGAGATGCCTGCAGGACTCCTTCGAGGTTTATGGTGTGCTCTCCCTCAATCTTTCCGAACACAATGATATCATAGATGTAGTGAAGAACGCCTTTGCAGCCTTGAAGAATTCCAGTCATTAGCTGTTGGAATGCTGTTGGGGCTGATGTGAGGCCAAAGCAGACCCTCTTAAATCTGAACAGTCCCTCACGTGTAATGAACGCTGTTAACTCTCTGCTGTCGGGATGCAGAACAACTTGGTAATATGCTGAGGCCAGACCTAACTTCGAGAAATGCAGAGCTCCCCTCAGGGAATGCAGAAGCGTTTCTGTGTGGGGCGCTGGGAAGTTGTCAACCACCACAGCTTTGTTCGGCTCTCTCAAATCGACGCACAGTCTAATGGTTCCATCCCCCTTTGCTACTGCGACGATTCAGGACACCCTCTCAGATGTGTTTACCCTCTCGATTACTTCGGCAGCTAGGCGACGTTGCAGTTCATCAGAGACGGACTTCCTCACGGAACATGGCAGGCATCGAAGTTTTTGCGCAACTGGGGCCACCTGCTCGCTCAATTTCACCCTGTTCTGACACCTCTGGCCAGTCCCAGGCCCGGCGATACCAAGTGGCGAACTTGGCCCATAACATGGGAGACCTGCCAAATTTCGGGGGGCCCAGCTGACTGTTCCAGCAGTAGTTTGTGGCTGTTGCTCCGCTGTGAGCCTGACCCAGTACGGGCTTCAAAATTCCCGGGCGTCTCAAAAATGGGTTCGGTGGCCGTGTTCAGGCAGCAGAGTTCAGTGCCTAGAATCTGAAGTCGCTGGGCTTGCACGGCGTCGAGACCAAGGATCGACGTTCCACTGCGGGTGGCATAAAAAGCCACGGCAGCTGCGTGTGTCTTGTACACCATTTCGGCTTAGAACAGGCCCAGTACGGGTATGTTCTTGGGGGAGAAGTCCAGCAGGGGGTCACTGGGGCTGTGAATCTGAACGTTGTCGCCAAGGAAGCTTCCGAAGTGATTCTCTGCCAGCAACGATACCTGTGAACCCGTGTCAATAAGGACTGGGATGGCCTGTGTAGGTAACGGCGAGTCAACGGCCCGGACCCTGACGTTCACGTGGATTCCAGTGCGCTTGCCAGTACGGACAGTCAAGATGCTGATTACGCTGTCTTCATCTTCACCACGGAGAACCTCACGTACTTACGCCGGCCGTTGTCCCCTACCGTCGAGAACTTCGGCAGACATGAAATGGCCGCGGTGCTTCACGGGAAGCAGGTCCGGCCGCGGGCGGGCACCGAGAGCGGTCGCACCTTTCTGCACCGCCGTTGTCACACCCTTTGGGAGAACCGACGAACGGTGCAATGGTAACATCGAACGTGCGAAAAAAAAACGGGAGTGCGATGTGTCGTCGCGGCGCTGGCTTTGGGGGCGTATCTCTGACTGACGATCAGAGTACCTCTGAAGTGATACTGACGATCGCATTGTTTGCTTTAACACGCTGCTCCGCGAGCGCGCAAGTGATGAGCATGTTGGTGCGAAATGCGCTGCACTGGCTTTCCGAGATGTTGTGGCTCGCGCCATTGCGAAATTTCCACTGCTCAATCAAACGTCACAGAGGAGCCTTCAACCCGCAGCTTCTCTCGCAACCATGGGCACAAATCTCCGGCGACAAATTGCTCGGCCACGTTTTCATCAGCTACAGTGAAGTTGCAACATGCTGCTAGCTCACGCAGCGCGAGGGCGTAGTCGGCGATTGACTCACTGGGAAGCTTGTGACGCTCTCGGAAGCGGTGCTGTTTGACGCGGACGTTGCCGGTGGCGGTAAAGTGATGCGCAAGGACCTCGACAGTGGTGTCGTCTGCTTTGACGGCTTTTGCTGTCCCACTCTGCTGTGTGGTAGGTGCGGGGTGTGCGTCGAAGATGCGTTGACATTCTGTGCCGAGGCAATGAAGGAGGACAGCTCGACGGCGGGCCGCTGGTTGTTCATCGGCGCCGGATGCCAGGGGGTAGTTTTGGAACAGTCGGGAGCAGCGAGGCCATGGCACCGCTGGTGTGCCAGGTGTGGCAAGGAACGGTGGTGAGGGCGTTATTCCGGCTCCGGCGGCCATCCTCGTCGCCAATGTAGTATCGCGGCCGACGGCCGAACCAGAGCAGCCTCAGCACGTGAGCCACGGTACCACTGCAGGCTAACCAACAACAACCTTTATTGATGATGTGCGGATGTATATATACAAATGACAACAGATGGCAGCGCCATCTGTTGTGGCGGAATGTATTTACAATACAACAGTTTGTGTTCAGTTGGCTTCTTGGCGGCGAGTGGTGGATGCAAAGGCTTCAACATACTCTTCCATCAGCTCTACCTCATGGACCCGAAGCAGCTGGTCGCGGGATCTGCAAGTCGTCTCGGGAAGGATTGGCACACTCGTAGCCATGTCTCAAATTATTCATGATTACTTCGCGAGAATGCGGTGGCTGCGGTGAACTCTTCCAAGCAGGGCGTTATTTATCTGCAGCATTAGTGCTTGAGTTCATATCTATTTTATCTTCGTAGCCTTTAAGGGCGCTTGCAAACTACCCCGATTTTTCGTCTTTCGAAGGGGGGGGGGAAACAAGAACAAAAATTCTGGCTACGTGCCTGATTGTTGACTACCTCTCATCGCCTGTTGTAGGACCATTGGTATTGGTAGGGAGTGATTGCCATGCTGTCGTATATTGTACAACACAGGTAAAAGCCATTATAAACTGGATTTCATTAAAAATAAATGTTTAGGTTCTTCCAGCAGGTTGTATATAGTACAACCCGTAGACTCGGCTGAGAAAACTACCGTGCTTGTTAATCTACATATGCTGCATGCTAGCCTCGCAACGTATTGGCCAAGGGGTACAGGCCATTCATTTTATACTCTAGGTCTTGGGGTCGTCTTGTGTTGCGAAAATGAAGCCTAATTCTCATTGCAAAATAGGTGCAGGCCCAGCACTTCCTCCGAACACTTATAACCATCTACTGGTTCACTTGCAATGCTTTTTATATTCTTTTGAGCAACTGCTAAGACAGCTCAGGTGTGTGGCCTCAGTAGCCTTGACATTAAGTCGCAGGTTTCACAAGAAATGGTACTATATACGTTTGAGCCCCAGCAATGCTGAATGCTTTTTTCCAGGCACCTGAGTTTCTTGTTAGTGTAAAATGCTCCCTTAGCGCAATTCTACTCCTTTCTATATATAACAGTGACTTGCTATCTTTTAGGCTGCTTTAGGAGCAGTGCATGACGCATCACCGTATTCTATTATTACTAATGCTTTATTGCGCAAAATACTGAAAAAATACAAGGAGGAAGGCCTGCCAAAGCCGCGTTGGGCCTCAGCGGCAGCGCGTGACAGGCAACGAAAACCGCAAATATTAAAAAAAAAACTGACACAAGTACAACGCATAGTATAGCAGAACGCTTAAGTATATATACCAAAAACGTGAGAACAAGTTGGCTTACGACACATAGATTACACCCGACAGAATAACCGCACTCAAGATTTAAAATATCAGCTTGTTTCCCAAACGGGTCACAGCTTATCAGAAATTAGTCTACAAGAGCTCGAGCGTTCAGCTCTGTAAACACACAAATGCCCTCCCCCGAACAGCGCAATCGCGCCGTGACCATACCGCCACAACCAGCCGAAGAACCCCTACAGCCGAATAACCTATTGCAGCCAGACAATAACTCCAACATTATCTTCCAACAGTGAGCAATGGAAGAGCAGGCACAGGTAAACGTGGCGCGTGCTATCAACGCCATGCAAGCAGCCCAAAGTGTGCAAAGCCTTCAGATTATGGAAACACTGAAACAAATAACTTCCCACCTAACGAGGCTAGAGGGACGGGTGCAGGTTCTCGAGGAAGCCGACTTCAATACCCGAACCAGGAAGACCACCAAAACAGATAACGCCAACCCCACATGTCTCACCTCACCCATGAATCAAGATGGACCTTCATCCACCCAGTAATAAATTGTCTCACGGACAAGGAATAACTATATGGCAGTGGAACTGCAGAGGTTTCAAGAACAAATATGGATCACTCTCCCAATACATCTCCTCTTCCACGACGATACCAGCAATTATAGCTCTGCAAGAAACTAATACACCAGTTCGCCTTCCAGGATACATAACGTACGAAACAGGAACAGACAAAAGCCTGCACACTCTGGTCAGCAAACGATACGTGGCGATTCAACACCCACTTAAGCAGTCCGAAGAAATTGGCATTCTACTTGAAATAATACCACAAGTCCACAAGAAGGCCCGCTCGCTGTACGTTTTGAGTGTGCATTGCAGGCCTAAAAGCTCTCCACTTATTCTTCAGCAATTAATTGAACAAGCGACACTCAAAGCAGCCAACAACCCGTTTGTCATTACGGGGGATTTCAACGCTGCTCACCCTCTGTGGGGATACGCATACACCAACCCAAGAGGCACTAGACTACACTCGCTGATAGAATCTCAAGACCTCACGATTGTCACAGACCACAGTAGGCCTACACGCATTGGCACAAGCGTCACCAGAGACACAGCTCCCGATCTGACTTTTACGAAAAACATTCCTCAAGTTCAATGGATCCACACGGGTGAATATCAAGGCAGCGATCACGCCATTCTATCTGCCACTGTAATAGGATCGGACTACAAAGCAGTAATAGGTCGGGCTCGCCTCACAGACTGGATGAAGCTCAGAGAGGAACGGAGCAACTGCTCACCAACCGCAGAAACCCAAGTCGAAATCTCTTTACACGACTGGATCAAACAACTTCATAAGGATTTCCTTGCACACACCAAAATAATAAAGACAACCACAGCCACGCCGTGCATCGACTCTCATTTACTGCACATCTGGGAAGCGAGGACTAGTTTGCAGCGGAGATGGAAGCGGCAGAGACATAATCGAAGGCTACGAAAACGGATCGCACAGCTAACACAAGAAGCTGCGAAGTACGCCAACTCTCTCTGCAGGGAAAACTGGCTTTCTCTATGCGATGGCCTGCGCGGCACCCTCACCACTGCAAAAACATGGAAGCTCCTCCGCTTCTTGATCAACTCCTCAGTTAGCAAAACAGAGTCCCATCACAACATGGCTAAAATCATACACCAATTTCCTGGAGACATGAAAGACCTGCTCACAGCCCTCAAGAACAGGTATCTCCAGACACACCCAACAGAACCTCTACCACCATATTCAGGAGCACCAAACCCGGCGCTTGAGGAAGACATCCAACTGCACGAAGTGACCGCAGCCATACAGACTTTGAGAAGACACACAGCTCCAGGAATGGATCACATTTCTAATAGGATGCTTGTTAACCTTGACGACCCGTCGCTCTTGGAGGTCACCAATTACTTCAATATTATCTGGAAGGAAGGAACAATACCTGAGGACTGGAAGACCGCGGAAGTTCGGCTGATCCCGAAACCAGGAAAACCACCCAGTATAGAGAACCTCCGGCCCATATCTCTTACTTCGTGCAAAACTCCTGGAGCATATCATCCTCAAAAGACTTCAATCCTTCCTCGAAGACGCGGGAAAACTGCCCCCAGAAATGGTGGGTTTCCGACCCCATTTATCAACGCAGGATATACTGCTCCAGCTCAAAGAAGAAGCAATAAGACCCGCAACTCGTAACTCCCCGACGGCTATATTGGCACTGGATTTAAATAGCGCTTTCGATAATGTAAAACACACGGCCATCCTGGAGAAGCTGAACACCCTGGACTGCGGAGTCAAGACCTACCAGTATGTCAAGTCTTTCCTCACAGATCGGAAAGCCATACTCAAAGTAGGGGACCACACCACGGACCCCTTTCCAATAGGAGGAATTGGAACTCCCCAGGGGGCTGTACTGTCTCCCCTCCTCTTTAACATTGCTCTCATCGGACTCCCTGCACTACTTAATTCTATTCAGGGTATAAATCATGGTCACTACGCGGACGACATTACCATCTGGTCCACCACGGGTTCAGTGGGAGCAATGGAGGAGCGCCTACAGGAAGCAGCGGACGTAGTAAATGGCTACGCAAGGTCATGCGGGCTGAGCTGCGCCCCTCAAAAATGCGAACTATTGCTCGTGTATCCAACTAAACAGAAAGCTTCAGGGACACCCACCATCGCCATACACATAGATGGGCACATTATCACTCCTGCTCAAAGCATCAAGATACTGGGCGTCACCTTTCAGGCGGACAAGAAAAATATCATAACAATCAACAAACTCAAGACCATGACCGAGCAAGCAACACACATGCTCAAGCGCATAACAACTAAGGCAAGGGGCATGGGTGAATCCGATACACTCCGACTCGTGCAGGCGTTCGTCATCTCGCGGATCACTTACGCAATACCCTATGCTCTGCTCTCAACAACGGAATTGAAGAAACTGGACACCATTATACGGAAAGCCTACAAGCAGGCTCTGAGCCTGCCAGTCAGCACCTCGACAGACAAACTGCTTCGTCTCGGACTCAACAATACAGCTGATGAACTCATAGAGGCACATCTATCCCATCAGAGGGCAAGATTAGGCACTACAGAAACCGGCAGATCCATCCTTTCGAGACTTGGACTATCGATTCCGCTTCAACACCCAACACCCCAAGTCACAGACATCCCGCATGATATCAGGCGCCACATTACAGTACCTGTGCTACCGCGAAACATGCACCCAGTGCATCACGCCGACCGCAGAGAAGCAAGAGCCCGTGCAATCTCAAAGCGGTATGGAAGAGATCCTGCCGTGGCGTACACGGATGCGGCCCTCTATCCCGGAAGGCGGGCCTCAGTAGCAACAGTTATTATAGGCCAAGAGCACCGCACCAGCGTATCACTGGACCGAGCCAACCCTCTACTCGCCGAGGAAGCGGCCATTGCCTTAGCGCTTACCCAAACTCAGGTTGAGACCGTAATTACTGACTCTCAACAGGCTTGTCGCAACTTTTCCAGCGGGAGAATACACAAAACTGCACTTAAAATACTTCAACAGAAGCCACTAAGAAGACCCGCCAAGATAATCTGGGCGCCTGCGCACATTGGACTCTCAGGGAACGAGATTGCCCATCTCACAGCTCGAGAATTGACCGGCCGAGCACCTGAAGAAGAAGAAGATCTGCGTCCGCTTCCTCTAGTATCGTTTCATGAGATTACAACGCACTATCGGCTCCAAAGACAAACGTACGCCCCACCGCACAAACAACTACCCAAGGGTCACGATAGAATACTTCGTGCCCTGCAAACTAATACTTACCCCCACCCTAGCAGAAACCACCACATAGCCCCCACCCTGTATTCCCGTTTGTGCCGCTTCTGCGGGGAGTTTGGAACACTTTTTCACATGGTCGAAGGCTGTACACAAAGCCCACTTGACCCGCCCAATCCCTTCTACACCTTTGAGCTTTGGGAGAGCGCCTTGGCCAGCTCTTCCCTCGACGTCCAGCGCAAGTTGGTGGAGAGGGCAGAAGACGCGGCCCGTGCCAATGGACTCCTGGAATGAGGAGGCCACCCTAAGGACTCTTTAATAAGAAACAATAAATATGTTTAGTCTCTCTCTCTCGAACGTTATACAACTCACAAACTGCATTTAGCCCACACCACCTGATATGGTTTGACAGAACCTGAAGTGCTGATTAAAAAAATGGAATTGTAAAAGGTCAATAGTACCTGGACACAAAAGTATATAGCATTGCTTTCAAGGCTGAATGCCTTTGAAACCGATAAACACAATTTCGGCAAGACTAGACCCTCAAAATGCAAAGTATATGTTTACACGACGTGATACCTTTTTCAATGAGCGTTTCGTTTTTACATTCAAAATACTGGGTGGTAATCTGTTAAAGTAGAAAGGGACATAGTAGTGACGCATTCTTCTACCGTACCTAGTTGAGCAACGAGGAATGCAGTATAAGTCTTTCGGTCGTAAACAACGAACCTGTGTATATGGCTGCTTGAATGTGCTAGTCCAGAAATGTTTTATTACGACAGTTTCCATTAATAATTGATCAAAATTCGGTAAAGACAATACTTTAAAGACGTCGGACTTATCTTCATAGCGGAGTATATCGTACGCTGCACTTTTGAAAATACATCTGAGAATTCCCACAATTCTACCTTTCCAACGAAGTGAAAGTGACCATATACTGTTACACCGTAGCGTAGGTTGCGCTTAGCTAAGGCATGCGTGGCAGCTTTCCGTACAGATATAGGCATGTAGTATTTAATATTATAAAGCAGAGCCGATACAGCCCTAAGTTTTTTGCACACATGCGAAAGGTGCGAATTCAAGGAGAGGTCATTATCGATATGTAGACCGAGGTACTTTACAGTGGGTACATATTTGATAGGTTTACACGTGCAACGGGAGCAATCAGATGTATGTAGCAAGAACGAATAATCAAGATTCACTTTTTTTAATGGATTATGAAAGCAAATTAATTGTGTCTTTGCAGCGTTGACTTTAATTGAGTTACCTCTAAACCAATCTTTTATGTTCATTGCTGCCTTTTGTAGTAACACCACCGCTGCCTTATACTCTTTAGCGGAAGCTATGAGAACAGTATCGTCAGCATATGCATCAAAGAAACCGGCCTAGCGTTGACAACATCGTTCACATAAATATTAAAATTGGAACGGGCTTAGAAGAGAACCTTAAGGAACTCCAGCTCTTATTAGTGAAACAGCACTTCCACAATCTCCTATTTCAACTGACTGGTATCGGCCCTGAAAGAGATTTTTAAGCAACAAAAGGAAGAGACCGCGGAAGCCAAGTAGGGAAAGTTTCTCTAACAACAGGTCATGACAAAGACTGTCGAAAGCCTTGCTGACGTCAAGGAAGAGTCACATTATTCACATAAGTCACATTATTCGTTCGTACGTAATTAATGTTCTTTATTGCTGTTAAAATTCACCTTTATAGGCAATTAGTGGTTAGGGTATTGAATGAAGCAAATATAAAATTTGTGTTTATTGGTAATGAATACGTATGTCATAGGAATTTTCTTACAAGGCCATAGTACTTTTTATACCATAGCAATCACTGGAAGCCTTTCCCACACAAGCATGTCGAAACAAACCTTTGTAGCTATTCGCTCAGTGAACATCCCCATCGATATGCAACTTATCTGGCTTGTTTGAGCTTTTCGCAGATGGCAAAGGAAGCACAGCAAGCCCCAAATCCGAGGCCACTTGTGTCTGACGAGGTGTCATATCCACTTCGCTACATAGCATTGGCTCCTGGACCTGCATGTGCGAACAGTTTGGCTTTAGTTTTGGTAAAAAGGCCAGTGTAAGCAGTACAGACAGCGAACACAGCAAACAGCGAGTGCACGTGCGCAACCATAATTCAAGCAAATTTTAGAGAAGCTCTTCTACGCGACATCTTCCACAGTCATTCATCGCGTTGCAAGTGACCTTCATCCTCCGGGGAAGACAGCCAGAGCTCCGAGGAAGTGATGACGGCGAGAAACGGGGAATGAGATGGCGGGGTGCAGTCCCAGTAAGAATGAGGTATTGATGAGTAGGAAGAAGAGTTTGTACAGGAAGAATGGCCAGGGCGCCGAGATGTGGTGAAGAGTGTGATGGGAGGGAAGGTAGGAAGTTTGAGCCTCGCGAATGAGGCACTCAGCCTCGCGAGTTAGACAGGAACTTGGGGGGGGGGGGTACAGGGTGCGTGATATTTATTGGGCATGTAATTGGTAACGGCGGTAAGCGTGGTGTTGAGTACGAAACGTCGGCTGCTGGAACATGGTTGGCAAGGATAGAGCCACTAGATCAGGTTTCAGGCCAGGACATGGACGTATCCGGGAAGGGTACTCGGATAAGGCGACAGTAAACATCTAGGCTGCCCAGGAAGCTCTCCAGGAATATGTGCACCGAATCAGCACGGGCATCTTGCAGTACTACGTGAACCCGCTGAATTGAACACTGAAATTAGGCCTGGAATTACGTCCTGCATAAAATCTAAGGTCGTTCTCTGTCTTTCTCATCCACCGGTGCGCAAGCTGCGATTTCTTTCTCAGCGCTTCCTTCACTTCGAGCCTCCCAACGGCGGTACTATGTGACTAGACGAGACTGACGCGGTTGCTTTGCCTGCGCTCAATTGGTCAGCACCGGCGGGACAATCGGTGAACGCGCTTCAGCTCAAACAAAGCTGTACCAACGGCGTCGCCAGCGCTTGGTCTCTCAGTTGTGCAATCGGTGGCGTCCCCACTTGGCTGTCTGTGTGCTCCCCCTAGCACAAGCGAAAGGCTGAATGATGATGATGTTTGGAGTTTATAGGCGCAAGGCCGTTAAAGGGCAAAGAGCGCCAAACAATAGTGATTACATGAAAGTGGCATGGAGGTAAAAGTAGACATTTCAGTAAAAATAAACAAAGTAACACAACGTAATGAAGATGACTGGTGCAAAGGCCCAGGTTGTCAAAATGCATGATAAGAAATGAGATGTAAAAATTTTACATCGGTAAGAAACTCGAAAACGCGTTTGATTAAAAACATGGCTTCATCTCCTAAGAAGTATGACGGGTGTGGTGGAATATGTCGCGTGTGTAGTTGTGGGAAGTATTTGTGTCGTGTTGTATCAAGTGCCTTTAATTGTATAAGGATGTGGATCACGGATAGGGCCTCTCCGCACCTGCTGCACAGAGGTCTTGGAGACCCCGTGGGAAGGTGCGAGTGCGTTGCATGAGTGTGCCCTACCCGTAATCTAGCCAAGGCGACTTCAGTGTATCTATTATGTGTGGGTGGTGTATGGTCCCAAGTGTGGTTTTATTACGTGTAACTTGTTGTCTGTTTGTTCACTCCAGTGTGTTTACCATGTTTTGCGAAGTTGTTGTCTGATGTGTGGTTTCACGTCGGTGTAGGGTAATGTGGTTATGTCTACTGTATTCGAGAGTGTAGCAGCAGCAGCCATTCGGTCCGCTGCTTCGATCCCGGCTATACCACAGTGTCCAGGGACCCAGCAAAGAACCAGTTCAAATTTGCGTACATACACAGACATAATACCCTTGACGATCAGATTGGCAACGTGGTTTTTCGAAGGCATTGTTGACGACAGTGCCCGCACAACACTGAGGGAGTCTGCATAGATAATGGATTGTAAGATGTGGCTTTGAAATATATGATTGACAACAAGAAGCACACCGCAAGCCTCTGCCGTAAAGATACTAGTATGACTATTCAGAGTTTTGGTGACACTAAGGCCGGGCCCTTGCGCCGCGCAGGACACAGAGGTGGCAGTCTTAGAGACATCCGTATAAAATTCAGAGCACTCATACTTCTGCTGCAAATACAAGAAATGTTGCAGAATTGCACATGTGGGAGCTCGGTTTTTATCTACATGTGTGAAAGGTGTGTCGCATGATACAGGGCGGAGATGCCATGGTGCTATAAAATCCGTTAGAGAACTTTGGATTGTATCTAAAAAGGAGACAGAAAACTCTGACGCTTCCTCTCTAACTCTGTAAGAGAAGGGTGCAGAGAATGATGGTCGATTTAAAAGGAGTTCAGTCATGGACGTATCATGAACAACTGATTTAAAAGGATGGTGAGGCATGGATGAAATTTTAAAAGCATTAAGGATATCTGTGTATGCTAGCTGACGTTGTAGGTTCCATTTGTTGCACTACACATATAGGCTTTCGACTGGGCTAGTGCGGAAGGCGCCACACGCCAGGCGGAGCCCGAGATGGAGCACTGGGTCCAGCATTTTGAGGGATGTTATACTTGCTGACCCATAAACAATGCTACAATAGTCTAATCGTGAACCTATCAAGCTGGTAAAAACACGTAAGACAAGTTGTTTGTCAGCACCAAAAGAGATGTGCGACAGAACCTTCAGGATAGTCATTGTTTTTAAGCATTTATGTTTTAGTGGTTTTTTGTGTGGGATGAATGTCAGCTTTTCGTTAAAGATAATACCTAAGAACTTGTGTTCCTTTTTTACAGGAATAGAGACACCGTGGAGTCGAATGTCTGGATCCGGCCGAATTCCACGCCTCTTGGTAAACAGAACACAAGTGCACTTCGCTGGATTAAATTTAAAACCGTTGCTATCTGCCCAGCCGGCAAGCTTGTTCACACCAAGCTGCACTTGGCGCTCGCAGATAGACAAGTTACACGATTTGAAGGGGAGTTGAACATCGTCTACATAGATTGAACAGGAGATCGATGGTCGCAGTGCCTTCCGAAGAGAATTCATTTTTACAATAAACAAAGTGCAACTCAAAACACGACCTTGTGGCACGCCGTTTTCCTGCACATGCACCCCAGAGAGTGCAGCTCAAACTCGCACGCGAAACGTTCTTTCAGACAGGTAACTAACAAACGTATTCATCATGCTACCCGACATGCCAAAGGACTTCAAATCGCTGAGGATGCCGTACCGCCAAGCAGTGTCGTGCGCCGTTTCAAGATCAAAGAATACTGTCATACAGTACTGCTTATGCAGGAAAGCATCTAACTCGTTCCGTTAGAGTAATATATTACTCTAACGGAACGAGTTGATCGTTGGTAGATCGCCCCGCCCTGAAGCCTGCCTGGCAGCCCTCGAGAAGACCGTTGTACAGTCGTCAAAACTGTTAACAACAACAAAACACGAGGTGCCTGCCTACGCACAGATTGGCAGCTCACGATAGCCACAGCCGCATCTTTGGCGGCTGGTTATCGGCCCTCACGATGCTGCCCTACTGCATTCGGGTGCTTCAACGCATGCGCACATCCTGGCTTAGCAGCCTGAGCGCTATCGTAAGCTCCCGCTCTCTGAATACGCTGGCACCTCGTTCTTTGTTGTTGTTAGCAGTTTTGACGACTGTACTCTAAGAAGTACACGAGTCGCCTGTTTATCATCTTCTCGAGGAGCTTACACAGGCAGCTTGTCAGGGCAATGGGACGATAACTGGCGGGAGATGAAGGGTCCTTCCCTTCCTTTAGGAAAGCGACTACTATGGCCTCCCTCCAAGAGCGTGGAACGTGCCCCGAAAGCCATATTTTATTGTATAGGTGTAAGAGTGTTTCAAGAGTGTCTGGGTGTAGGTGTTGTATCATGGTGTATGTTATCTTATCTGCGCCTGGGGCTGAAGGTTTGCACGTGCTCAGGGCAACCCTCAACTCATAGAGAGTGAATTCAGAGTTGCAAGAAGTATTTGATTTGTCTTTGTCTTGTAAGGGCTTTTTTTCTGCAAATGTTTTGTGTTTCATGAAAGTGCTTGTGTAGTGTGCTGAACTGGACACGTGTTCTAAGTGTTGTGCAAGTGTGTTAGCCTGGTCTTCGAGTGTGTCCCCTGTTGTGCTAAGCAAGGGCAGGCTGTGTGTCTGTTGTCCTTTGAGCTTGCGTATACGTGTCCAGACTTTGTGTGTGTCCGTGTATGAATTATTGGATGTCAAGAAGGTGTACCAACTCTCTCGTTTTGCCTCACGGCGCACACGTTTTCCGAACGCCTTGGCCCGTTTGAACAAAATAAGGTTACCCGACGTGGGGTACCGACGAAGGATACCCCACGCCTTGTTCTGGGCCTCTCGCGCCCGCCTACAGTCCTCATTCCCCCACGGCCTCCTCTGGTTGCGCGGGGAACCAGAGGCGTGGGGAATGAACTTTTCGGCGGCGTCGAGGATGTGCGCCGTGAGGAGTTGGGTAGCTTCTTCAACGTGCAGGTGTCCTATGGATGTGTGGTGTAGTTTCGATGTCTCTGTAAATGTGTTCCAGTTAGCTCGTGCTTCATTGAACCTATTATGGGAAGATGAACTGCTTGGGCCTTTACCTATATATGTTAGTGAAGTGGGGAAGTGGTCACTGCCGTATGGGTCAGTGCCCACTCCCCACTCAAAACATGGAAAGAGAATTGCCGAACCAATAGCCAAGTCAAGATTTGAGTATGTGTTGTGTCCTATGTTATGGTATGTAGGCTGTTTCTTGTTGAAAAGTCATGCTCCAGAGGATGTTAAAAACTTCTCTATCAGGCCACCTCGGGCGTCCGTGCGAGAAGAGCCCCAAAAGAATTGTGTGCATTGAAGTCGCCTGTTAAGATGTGCGGTTCAGGAAGCTGGTCGACCAGCGCCTCAAAGTCAGAGCTCAGAAGTGCAAGATTAGGAGAGATGTAGATGGAGCATAACGTTATCAACCTAATAAAAATTATCGTGCGGACGGCTACAGCCTCAAGGACGGTGTTCAAGGTGCCAGGGTGGCATGCTAAGGATTTGCGGGCGATTATGGCCACACTGCCAGAGGACTGTGTGCAGCCATCCCTGTATTTCCTGTATACCAGGTAACTATTCAAGAAATTTGTGTGTTTGGAATTCAGATGTGTTTCCTGGACACACATTAAACTTGGCTGGTTGGCATGCAGAATCTCATGCACGTCGTCAAGATTATTCAGAAGGCCTCTGCAGTTCCATTGAACTATGTTTCCTCTTCGCATTTTGAGGTGTTAAAGCTACTGGAGTGTGAATATTTATGTATGGTCTTTCGGGGCTTGGACTCTTGGGAGGGGCTTTCTGGCCTTCTCTACTGACCTGGACGTCGCAGCCCGTTCCTTCCGCTGCGATGAAAGCCGGAAGGGCTCGACGTCTATGCCGTCATCTGAAGGCAAGGGGGTGCCCAGCGGACTGGGCCCCCTTGACGTGGTACCCTTTCGGGTGTTCTTTGCCTGCGCTGCCAGCGCCGAAGGCGTGGGGAGCACCCGAGATGGCACAGGCAGTGAGGCGGGGGAGGGGGTCGCTGCGACTGCCTCCGTCTCCATCTCCGTGCACTTGCGTGTGCTTTGGGCCGGTGGAGAGGAAGCAGTGGATGCAGCGGCATCCCCAACAGACGTTGTTGACACCACAGCCACTGCTGGGTGAGCGAGCGGTGCGGAGGCGGGTTGGGCTGCCAGGAGCAACCCAGGGGGGGGGGAGTGACCAAGTTCGACTCGCGGTACTGGGTCCCCGCTGAAACCAGACGCCGCTCCGCCCCCCGGCGAGGTTCGTCGGCGTACCTCCCCAGGGGGAAAGAGGCGAACCTCTTTCGCGCCTCTGGGAAGGTGATGTTTTCAGGGACTTTGATGTTGATTATTTTCTTTTCTAATTGAAACTTTTCACATTTTCTGGAGTAGGCCGCATGTGGACCCTTGCAGTTTATGCAAAGAAATTGTTGAACGTTACAGTTGTCGGACGGGTGGTCGTGCTAAGCGCATTTTGCACAGGTAAGTCGGCCGCGACAGGAGTTTGTGCCGTGCCCGAACCGTTGACACTTGAAACAGCGCCGCGGGTTCGGGATGTACGGCCGGACTGAACATCAGATGTAACCTGCGTTGATGAATTCTGGAAGGGTGGGCTTGTCAAAGGTTAGGATGAGGTGCTTTGTCGGTATTTGTTTATCGTCTCTGCGGATGGTTATGCGCCTGACCGCTGTTACGCCCTGACTACGAAGGCCCTCCAGCAGGTCAGCTTCAGATTCATTTAGTAGGTCATACTCGAAAATCAAGCCCTGGGAGCTGTTTAGGCTGCGGTGGGGCGTGACTCGGATTGGCAGATCGGCAATGCTGGTTTGAGCAAGGAGTTTATCAGCCTGATCGTGGCTAGTGACCTCGACAAGAATTTCACCGGTTCGATGTTTTTTGGCCTTATACGACCCTCCAACAATACTGTCAAGACACTTTGAAATGAGAAATACCGACTGTGAAGCAAGAGGTTTTGATTGGTCTACAGATTCCATCACGATGAAGCGAGGATAGTTGTTCGGTTTCGGAGGACTCAAGTCAGGAAGTGGTGGAAAAGAAACTTCGATGGGGCTCCTTTTCGGGGGCCGATCACGTCTGGGGGACGGGGGTTTGGAAAATGCCATATAGCATAGTATAAAAGCCGGGAGATGGGGGTACTTTCTTCTTTGACCTTACCCTGGTAGTCAAAGAGGTCCCGGAGCTTCCTGTCTGGTAGACAGGCAGGGAACCCACCGGCCGGAGCTTGACCAAGGCTCCGACGGCCACCGTTCGCGGCATCTAACCCTTCACCTTTCAACTTCTAGCCACGGTAGGTAACCACTTAAGTATGGGGGGCTCGGAGTACGCGGTGTCGCCACTCGCCGTCACCAAGATTACTCAAGGTGCCCCATGCGGGGAAAAAGGCTGAATGCAATCGTCCAGTCGGAATTGGTAGCTAGACTACAGGCTGTCAAATCTCAAGAAAAAGCAAAATTTAACGGTTCAGTGCTAGCATTGTCTTTCCTTTCACTTGTGATAACAAGATTTTGAAGTGCTAAACCTGGGCCATTTTTGTTGCTGTTTTGAGGCGATAAAATGAAATGTTGATAGTTATTGCCCACGAGACGCATTGCAATTTTGATAACAAAAGTGTCCTGACTTTGTATATTTGCATGCTATTGCCTAATTTCTTAACCAAATTCAAGTATAAGGGTACATACTAAGTTAGTGTTGGGGCGTCAGATGTAGATTTCAATAAATGACGATGCTTTAACATAGGATACAGTGAAACACTAAAGCAGCTCTGTGCGGACAAGCTTCATTGGGGCGGCTCTGAATCTGGTACATGGATGCAGGGAGAGAGGAGTCACGGCGGGACAAGTCACGGCCGGGCTCGACTCTCCTCCTCCCGTGCGCGGGAGGAGGAGAGGCGAGTCCGGCCGCGAACAGGCGTACAATGGCACACCATCCCGGACCTCACCCTCACCGACAGAGTGGGCCATAGAGAATGGTGTAGGCTAGATGACACCATCGGCAGTCATTATCACTTAATACAACTACAGACGTCACTCAGACACCCCACAGCGCATGGAGACTGTCATAAGTAGAAACCGGAACTTTAGGCACAAAAAACTCCAGGTTTTAGGCGCCTACAGTAGGCACTGAGATGTGCTTTTTGGCATATGTAGGCACTAAAAACTCCCGTTTAGGCATATATAGGCTCAATTCCTTTTTGCTTCAGGAGCATATTTAGGCACCAATCTTTGACTTGCAGGTAAACCGCGGACACATAATGGGCTGCGAGAAAGTACTTTTATTCTCTTCCGTAAAATAAGCAGCAGAAGAGCTATTGTTTTAAAATTTACGTGACATTCACGGTGATTCAATACCAAAAGGTAACATTGAAAGCTATGAAAAGCCACACGAATCTCAATGATTTGCTGCTTGAAGTTGTACCCCCTTTCAGTCGATAATCGTGTGGGAAAACAACGCTCAACGTCCACTGAAGTTGGGGGAACGTTCTTATACTCGGGGATGCTCCATGATCTAGTTCCATTTGGAATATCACAATGTTTGCTACTCAGAACATTCTGCAGGTATTTTACCACTTGGAATCCAGTGAAGTGAAGTGAAGGAGACTTTATTGATCGCCGGCAAAAGACGTAATATCTCCACTGCGCCCGGACGTAGCCAGTTGTCGATCCTGGTGGCATTCTACTAAGCAACACTCTCGCTACTTACTGCGGGGGTAGAAACCCTTGTCCCCGAAGGGAGAGCGTCGGCTCGCAGCTTTCTCTCCGGTGCTGTCGTTCGCGAGCCGTCAGGACCTGCTGCACGGCTGAGAGTTGAAGGAATCCAGAAATGTTATGTCCGGCAGATTTAATCAACCGATCCATCGGGGATGGTGGAGGGTCTGTCCTAGACCTCCCAGATGAAGTCAGCATATGTAGACAGAGTTGCGCAAAATCTTTAAGCTGCTGAAAGGCTTTGTGCTGAGAATGCGAAATAAGCACACGAGCGTGCCCTGTCACGTTGAAGTATAGCGTGGGGCAAATACTTTTGGCTGCGATGCATTTGTCCATTGTAAAGCTGTTGATAAAACCGGCGTGTTTATGGTATAGTTTTCCGCCCTTAGCCGAGTTGTTTAAGGGGTAACGACGGGCTCCGGTTGAAGAGGCACAATAGGTAACTACTGCCTGAAGACACAACTGCGCTTCGAAGAAAGATTCCGTGCGGCTGTCGAACGCGAGCTCACTTGGGCGCACGGAGGCTGTGAGGGGCCCTGTAAGGTCCACTTATGAGACTAGCGGCCAGGCGCCCGGGCTGCACGTGGGAACCCGCCACCCTGTCTGACGACGTAGCAGTGCCAACACTGCAGAGCAGTCGACGCTAATTCGTCACGGCGCGCACGGGAGACGGATGGTCTGGCCCGCCGCATACCTCAGGGTTAATCCCCCATTGAGAAAGCAGGCGGCGCCGCCGAATTCCAGGAACGTCGGCTCGACGCGCGGAGGTGGGGGATTACCGGCGTCTCCAGTGTTGTCGCGCCATGGTCAGCATGACGCACTGTCGCCGTCTTTCGCTTTCACCCCGCGGGGTCGCCCGAACTTGCTAGTCTGCGAGCGTGCCGTTGACCAGAAGATAGCGGCGCCTCATTGAATATTCCGTGACGTGCTGAGTGACAGCTGTCTACGTGAATTCGGGCACTCCCTTACGTATGTACGAATGCTACAAGGGCGTTCCCGAGTGTGATCTCGAGGTTTTATAAGGCCGATCTTGGCCGTTGAAAATGGTTCTTGTCTGAGCGCTGAGCTGGCAGTTCCCGGCGGGACAAGGAGTCTCGACCGTTAAAGCTAGGTTGGGATTTGGGAGCCCCCTAGTCGAGGTTAAGATCGCGTCGGAGGTTTAGGGTGCAGCGCCGCACCGGGCGACTAGACGGATCTTGCGGCGGGACAGAGTCTCAGCCGTGGTTTCTCGAGCGGTTTGTGTACGCTCCGAGAATAGGAGAGTTAGACGAAGTTGAGGAGCTCGAGTGATTTCTGCGCACGGGGAGCTAGCGTCTAGCTGAAGTTCGAAGTTTTTCTTTTTATTTTCTCATGTACCCAGTTATCCTACTTTAAATAGCTGTACATAAACTTCCGTTTCACTTAATCAACTTCAACGCCTCGAGTTCGTCAATTCGAGCGCCGTCTCCAAGAACTTCAACACCATCGCCCAACCAGCCTCCTGCCAAATCAACCGGAGCCTGGGCGATTGGGTTCCTGATCGACACCGGACTTCGGGGAAACGGATCTTTACTAGCGCAGTCGAGAGGATCTGGCACAAGAAATCACCAGGCCACAACCAGGGGCAGCAAGCAGACGCCAGCCCGCCTTCATCGGTGCAGTCGGCAGCCGATCTCCGCGCGGAGCGGAGCGGCAGAGCCAAGCCAGCGCACGGGGCCAACGACGCTGCGGCCGGCCACCGAAAGTGCGGGTGAGTTGGATTTCTGGCGCTTCGTTGTGGCGGTGAAGGCTGAGTCTGGGGTTGCATGGTAGTCACGCGGAGCATGCTGGCGAACATGGCGGAAGGAGACGGAAATTAACAGACTCATGAGGCGCCACTTCTAGGAGGAACGTTGGCAAGATGGGTGGTGCAAGCGGAGGAAATAACTTTTATACAACTACAGTTGTTGTTTCAAGAGCGAAGGGTGAAAAGAGAGCGAGAATTGGAGGAGCGCATGCAAAAACTGAAGCGCGAATCTGAAGAGCGGTTGCGAAGGTATGAGTTGGAGCTGGAGCGGAGAAGGCAGACGCCCTTGCGCTCGAACACCCGCGAGCAGAAACAATGGGGCACAGACCCAGCTAGTTTTATAGCGACAGTAAAGTTGAATGGTTCCGGCCAGTGTTTGGAAGCTGAACATTGCGACGACAAAGTAAGCAGCCGTGAATCCCTACACGGGGCTGGCATTACCGCCGATGTTGAACGCGTGGAGATGGACACTGGGATGAGGAGTGACGAGGAAAGCGCGTCCGATGATACCGTAGAGCGGTGTAATGAAGTGATGCTCGAACATGACGAGCAGCCTCGCGGGCGAAATTTGGGGATGGAGCTGCAGCGCATAGGGCAGAAATCGTCGAGCGGGCCCAGTTATGCACTGACAGCAAAGTTGAATATGGGCAGCCCGTTTTTCAACTCGAAGCCGCGCGAGAACGAGATAAGTGGCCCGGGCTGCGCACGGGAGGCGAGCGGCTCAGCCGGGAACAGCTGCATGGAAAGGGAAGCGAGCGCGAGGAGTGTTCCAGCGAGCGCGTCCGGTATAAGAGCAGAGTCAAAGGCTAGGCTCATTGTTGCGAACGTATGGCCGCCAGTTACTGTTGCACTGGACATTGCATGCTGAACTTGCTGGCACGGGCAGTGCCCAAATTCTAATCGGTGGAGCGGAGGAGACTGGAGTCGCGCAGGAAGGTCTTGGGGCCCGCCACGCTCCCAATTGCGCTCGAAAGTTGCACGAGAAGGAGGGCTCCGTCTCGGGCGTTCGGGAGCTCGCCCAGAAGAGAAAGGAGACAGAAGACGTGAAAGCATGTGACGAGACGGAGCGAAAAAGAGAAGGAGTTGACGATCAGGGTGAGGAAATGCAGGAGTTAAAAGCGGATAAGGGAGCTGAGAAGGTAAACTGGGTTGAACATGTAGAAAGTGGAAGAGAAAATGAGAGAGAACGCGAGAAGACGGAGGATGAGGAGCTCAGAACGTTCGAAGATGGTAGGAACGATACGGAGATGTCGCGTGGGTTTGGTAGTCTTGATGGTGAGAGTGTAACCGAGGAGGCCAACGGAGAACACGAAAACGCATGCGTGGAGACTGCGAAACCAGAATGAGAGCTCCCGAGGAGGTTGCGAAGGAGAGGGAAAAACCATGTGAGGAGGCAGCTACAGTTAAAACAGAGGATTGAGACGCAATCGGCGATCTCGCGAAACCGGTGTCTTAGATAGAGCTTCGTCGCTTTAGTGTTGGTTGTGGCCATTACCGAGATTTAGTTGGGAGCCACACTGGATTGGTTGACGCACTAAGTTCTGCGACCTGGCAGTGTGTCACAGGCCCTAGTTCTGAGTTGTGCCAGGATGAGTGCGTGCTGGGACAGCCGAAAAACGGTCTTTGTCAGGCCGCTGCTTAGAATGCACCTAACGTGCACGAGCGGTTTTTGGTAGTGACAGGTGCTTGTAAGGTTGTTGTCGTGGGGCAGTCTGTGCGTAAGGGAAATAATGATCCCGAGAAGGTCGTCGCGTTCGCGGGCCGCCATTACGCTCCAGCATCAACGCTACGCTCGCGCTGCCAGCGCGCCGGATTGCCTTATGTTGGGGCATTGGAGGGGCATGGTCACTTGGCCTATGGGACAGGAAGCGAAGTCGCATTTTGCGATACCACTCCGTCTTCCCCGAAGTTGTGTTCGCCTCATGGGGCTAAATTGTCGAGACTTGCGTTGACATTGCAAAGCTTCGCGGTCTGGATCATCTGCAGAGGGGGCTGCAAGTACGCGAATGCACTCCCTTGCTTTCAGATTGTTGCTTGGGGAGGCTAGTATTGAATTGCCTCCGAGCCTTAACACCGCCACGACGGACGTGAACGTTCCCGTTCACACGTCCTTTTCGTTGGTGGTGTGTGTGTGTGTGTGCCGTGGTTGTGCGCGACGAAATGCCTCGGGTGCTCCATCCGTGCACCGAATTGATCGATCCGCGCACCGAACTTAACTTTTTGTGCACCGCAAGTGAGCGAAAGCACAGCCGAACATTCTTGAAGGGACGTCATCAGGCTACGCCGTCAAGGAGGGCATTTGCGCGCGTGCGCGCAGTGGCAATGCAAACTTTCTTAACGTTTTATTTTTGTTGACTGCAAAATTTCCCGTGTTCTTTGCCCGTCCTTATTCCTTTTGTTCTTGTTGTCGAGTGCCGGAATATGTGTGCGTGTTCGCAGTTATAGAGCGCATCAGTGTTATAGGTTGAGCTGTCTCGTTGTTCGTGGCGTTTACGCGCCCCGGAGACACGACCCAATTTCTTTTTACCCGCACTTAGTGTTTTTAGCAATTGTCTGGTGTGTTTCCGGTTTGCTAGAGCATTCCGTCCTTGTTGAACGGCTAGTGAATAGGTTGTGTTTGTAGCTTGGGTGAGAGAGAGTTCGGATCAGCTGAACTGCAGAAATATAAGGGGGCTCAGTTGTGGTTATACCTAGCTCCTTCCACGTGTTTTTTTTTGTTTGTTTGTTTGTTCCGCTGTTATTGCTGAAGGTGAGACGAAACGAGTGGCCCTTTTAAATTCTTTTCGGATTCACTGAACCAAGAGGTCCAGTAACCCTCTTAAAGGGGGAGTTGTAAGGTCCACTTATGAGATTAGCGGCCAGGCGCCCGGGCTGCGCTTGCGAACCCGCCGCCCTGTCTGACGACGTAGCAGTGCCAACACTGCAGAGCAGTCGACGCTAATTCGTCACGGCGCTCACGGGAGACAGATCGTCTGGCCACCGTATACCTCAGGGTTAATCCCCAATTGAGAAAGCAGACGGCGCCGCCGAATTCCAGGAACGTCGGCTCGACGCGCGGAGGTGGGGGATTACCGGCTTCTCCATTGTTGTCGCGTCCTGGTCATTATGACGCACTGCCGCCGTCTTTCGCTTTCACCCCGCGGGGTCGCCCGAACTTCCTCTTCTGCGAGTGTGCCGTTGACCCGAAGATAGCGGCGCCTCATTGAATATTCCGTGACGTGCTGAGTGACAGCTGTCTACGCGAATTCGGGCACTCCCTTACGCGTGTACGAACGCTACAAGGGCGTTCCCGAGTGTGATCTCGAGGTTTTATAAGGCCGATCTTGGCCGTTGGAAATGGTTCTTGTCTGAGCGCTGAGCTCGCAGTTCCCGGCGGGACAAGGAGTCTCGACCGTTAAAGCTAGGTTGGGATTTGGGAGCCCCCTAGTCGAGGTTAAGATCGCGTCGGAAGTTTAGGGTGCAGCGCCGCACCGGGCGACTAGACGGATCTTGCGGCGAGACAGAGTCTCGGCCGTGGTTTCTCGAGCTGTTTGTGTACGCTCCGAGAATAGGAGAGTTAGACGAAGTTGAGGAGCTTGAGTGATTTCTGCGCACGTGGAGCTAGCGTCTAGCTGAAGTTCGAAGTTTTTCTTTTTATTTTCTCATGTACCAATTATCCCACTGTAAATAGCTGTACATAAACTTCCGTTTCACTTAGTCAACTTCAACGCCTCGAGTTCGTCAATTCGAGCGCCGTCTCCAAGAACTTCAAAACCATCGCCCAGCCAGTCTCCTGCCAAATCAACCGGAGCCCGGGCGATTGGGTTCCTGATCGACACCGGACTTCGGGGAAACGGATCTTTACTGGCCCTATTCGGACTTTTCTCCGTTCCCCCTGATTTACGCGGTACAGGTTCTGGCGAAGACTGACTTAGGTGAGAAGGATTCGTTGACGGAGCCGAACGAGATCTTCACCTCTTTACAACACAGTTGAATCACATGGATAGTACAGGGTAGTGCCGTACTTCTGTAGAAATTACTGAGCCATTCTGTTCTGCAGAAGCGGATGACTTAATTGTGAAGCTGCAGGAATAACACCATTCCCTAACTATGCGCATATGCCGATTATCAACATTCGACAGTACGCAAGATTCTTTGGAACTAATTCCCTTAATGCGAGGTTCCTAGATGCCCTTAAAGGTTACCCGGCCGCGGCAGATGACGGGTGTCACGAATAGACTAATTGTAAAGTGCTGAGATCCCCATTCCTAAGCTCCGTTTCTTGTTCATTCTTCGTGCAACGCGTACTGCATCGTGCCACCTGGCGGTGTACCTGTGATCGGCGGCTGACAGTGCACGTGTTCGTGGCATCACCTTAAAGCTTTGGTGTCTCAGATCTGCACGTGGTTTCCAGCAGAAGGCGTCTTTGAGCTTGAGCGGCACGTACGCAGCTGTGCCACGTTCATTTTCATTTTTTGTTTGCTATCTTTTTATTCCTTTAGCAATAGGTATGGCACGTGGGCAGAATTTTTCCATGTTGGTCCGTGGACACAGCACGGCAGAAGGACATCGAACGAAAGAGTTTGCGCGGACCGGGGGGACGTCGGTGAGCTTGGCTGCAGTGTCACTGCGCACGGGTTTCTGGCGGCTCGGCCGAGGTTGCGAGTTCGAGGTGGTGGCGGCTTGGGTCAAACGGTTTGGGTTCCTCGGCGTGGTTTGCACAATCTTCTGATTTTTATAGCAAACAGCGTAAAACAAACGCCCCGTTGCGGGCTTCTGAAGCGAGAACAGTGCCTGCGGAACATCGACTCAAAAAATCCAAAAGAGGCATATATAACACAAAAAAGGCATTTTTGTTGCTAAAAATCACATGTAGTCAAAATAGGCACGAAAAAGCTCATATAGTCAAAATAGGCACTGTAGGCACAATAAACTATTGCTTAAAATGCTCCCCTTCAGTGAGGTCGCGCTTATATGTTAAATAGGCTTGATACGAACTGAAGTAAAAAAATGGGCATTTTGCGTAAAGTTCCCGTCTCTAGTCATCAGAAACTGGCACGTAAGCTTTCCTGGAGGCACGACAAGCTGAGGATGTGCCTTCCTCCCAACGCTTGACTTTGCCCAATGGACTGAACAGTTCCTGGGGGATGTACGGATCATCAACAATGAACTAGATCCGGTAATACCCACACCACATGTCTACTTTAAATTGCAGCTTATGTTGGCAGCTCTCAAAGGTCTTAATAGGAGATGGCTCACTCAAGAGCCCAACAGGGCCTACGGAAGCGAATAGCCACTCTAGCCAAGCGGTGACGTAATAGAGAAATACCCGGCCTCTTCGGTTCAAGAGCACCACAGTGCTTAATTGCGCACATCCCCGCAATACGTTGAATTAACTAACCCCATTTCCCCTTTATGTTTAAGTTACGGCAACGCAACGGAAGCTCAGTATGCAAGGTACTGACTGGGCTACTGAGCACAACTTGCGGTTGGTGACTACGCAGGCTAACGTAGGAGACGCAAAAGCATTAGTGTCAACATTGGAGCGCACGTTATAGACCATTAGGCGTCATCAATTAATCCGTAGTCCTCCACCATGCATGGCTGAAGGCAAAGTACTGGCTGTATATTTTGTTCCGAAATCCCTGTTTTAACACATGTTTAGTATATTCATAATGGACACCGGTATAATAGATACCGCTGTCGGATATCGCTTTCGGATGGAGTAACATACAACTATTGAGGGATGGACAAGTATACTTGAAACGAAGGAGCGAACAAGAGAGAGAGCGCCAGACGCGGATGCTGCTTGAATGCAATTATTTATTCTCAAAGCGGTTTAGATGATTTTGTGTGCACGTTGATTCTAGTCAATCATTAAAGGGACCCTGCAACACTTACCATCGACTATTCGGAATGTATTTTGGGGTAAAGTTTATTGTCCCAGCAATCTCCTCCCGCAAGAACTATGAAAATCCATTCACTATCACCGAAACTACAAGCGATGAAAAATCGCGCATAAATGTTCCCTCTCAACTCAACCGCGGACAACGCTACTAGATTTCCTGTATATAGCTCCCCTAGGGGAGCAGTATACAGGAACTCATAAACGCGACGAAGGCTGTGCGCTCTCTCCTGGAGAGGGGAGCTGCGCGCGGGCTTCTGTTCGGCGGCCTTCGATATGTCACAGGCCGGGGAGTTTTGTCCTTTTCCGCGCAACGTGGACGGTTCTATTTCCGGTCTTGTACGACAAAAAAGAAGGAATGGCGGCCTGCTCGCAAGCAAACGTTCAGGCTGATAGGGCGTTTTTGAAGCAATAAACGTTTGTTGTCGAGTGGGCTCGTTGAAAGCGGAATATTTAGTTCGTCACTCAAACTCCGCGCGCACTACAAAAAAAAAAAAACACACAAAAAAATACAAACACCAAAAGCAAGCGGACAGGTTAAGACATAGAAGAGGTTGATACACAGCGCCGATCACGCCGGATCGTCACAGGAAATGCCAGACTTTAGCCGTGAAGGTGACCAGCGACAGCCAATAGAACAGCCAGGACAGCCATGGCCCGATTTGCGTCGCAGAGGCCATGCCAGGGGTGCATAATGAAGAGAATCGAAGAGAGCGCGGTTGGTTTTTCCGCGTCTTTCACGGCGATTTGCGCGCTTACCGCTTCATGTGCGCGTGTAATATTTGGCTCGGGTGTTCCTGACAGTTTAATCTAAACGTCGGGCAGGTTTACTTGCACTGCACGAAAAGTGTTGCAGGGTTTCTTTAAGAAGTGTTTCAGCTAACTCGAGAAGATAGCCCATACGTTGCTAAAAAATCAATAGAGCAGAAGTTTGTTTTTCTAGCTTAAGAGTAATCGGCGAAATTTTGTGATTTTCGGGCTAGTCTCCCAAGCCATCAATTGTATGGCACTCTGTATGGCATCAACCAATGGCACTCTGTGTATGGCACAGAGTGCCATACGATGGCACTCTGTGCCACAAACGAACAGATTAGTCATAGATTTCTATATTCAAAATCACACTTTATTGCTTGTTTTGTAGTGGAACTATTTTGAGAAGGTTGACGAAAGCCATCCAGTATGTGCCGTACCGGACAGATTGCACATAAAGGGCTTATGTGCGACCCTTCATGTGCAACCCATGTGCAACGGAAAAGTGAGGCCTGCACACGACTAGCTGCACTGTCGCAACGCTCATTTTATTAACGTAGTGTGATGCTTGGCACACCACAGTTGAACCTATCGCTATTTGCTTAATATTAAAAAAAATGCGCATCTTGAATGAAACAGTGGGGCCGCAGTATTGTTGGAACCTTCCTCTCAGTGGATCTTTAGTCTCGTTGGACATTCCGGCTCGATTGGACCTCCAGACTCGGTGGACCTTTCGTCTCGTTGGACATTCGGGCTTGATTGGACCTTTCGTCTCGTTGGACATTCAGGCCAGAAGCGATTTATCGGCACGACCGGGACGATCATGGTGGCGGTGTATTTCTTCTCGTCGACAAATCCATCTCTAGCGTACCTGTAGATCTGTGCGACGATAACTGTGAAAGCATGTGTTGTAAAATCATCCCACATAATGGTGAACATCTTACAGTAGGGTCTTTTTATCGCAGCCCCAGTTCAAGTTCGCTGGAGCCGTTCCAGTCTTTATCAAACGGATTGCAAGACGTAAATACTGATGTCTTTCTCGGTGGCGACATTAACATGCCTCGCGTTCAGTGGGTCAACAAATCTCCGCTGTTATCAGCACAGTCTGCGCTTTCTGATGAATTAAGCAACATGATAGCAATGCATGGTATTTACGAATTCGTGGATTTTCCCAGCAGTAGAACCTGCTGAAAGCAGCTCTATACTCGACTTCGTTTTTTCAAATCCGAAGCCTTAGTTCAATTCATTACAGCAATCCCTTGCATGAGTGACCATGGGCCCTATTCTCGACTGTACAAATTCCCAGAGAGACTGGGAATTTGCCGGAAGACTTTTTTGATTGGTTTTCAGTTTTGGCCACGTGCTTCAGGTTGACAAAGCGGGGGTGGGTTCCTTCGTCATTTTGACGTTTTATGACGTTTACGGGCACCAGTTGTAAAGTTTGCCTCATTTCGCTTTACTGAAATGAAAAATAGACTAAATGCACAAGACATGACAACGTAAGCCTGTCTTTGCTATTCAACATCAATACTGCTTGTAATACACGCATTCTCTGTGATTGGCTGCGAAGGCGTGACCCAATTTGTACAGTTGGCGGGAACGACACGGCACACATTGGCAACTTCAGCGTGTGTAAAAGTGACGCAATGTTACGAAACAGCTTGAAAATGGCGGCTGCTTTTGCCGCAAAATAGGGCAAAAACTTTCCCCGACCTTGGGAGCCGCGAAATGTCCGCGAATTTGCAGCAGGCGAAGTGGCGCAGTTTCTCATGACGCGCAGTTTAAAACAAGTTTAATACCGAAAAAAAATTGGTTCCGACTGTTTCCAAGTCAATGATCACGGAGCATATAAATAACGTGCAGCATTTTGCTTTTATGTTTGGCAATAAAATAAAAATTATTCGTTTGGCGTAACCGCAACATAAGAGGGCAGTACAAGCCTCTCCGTGACAAACAGAACCTTATGCATGCAATTTGTTCACACGCGTACTAGTAACCTGCTGGGTCACATGATCGAACTAAAGAGAAAAATAACAAGAAGAGTGACCCTTTTGTTCCTTACAGCGCTGATTGAAGTTCAGCTTGAAGAATGAGCGAATCGGCGACATCGGTACGCTCCGCGGTTATCAGGCGCTTCGCTGCTCTTATGCGTCCTACGAGCGATTGTCTCTGCCGTCTTTTTATGTGATCAGCCATAAACTTGTAAGATAGCAGCAGATGATAGCGTGGCGGCGGGGGCGGCCGGGAAGGTGATAACGCAACAAAGCAGAGCAGAGAGCCCAACTATGTTATTGAAAGCGATTGAAAGTAATACATAGATACGGACAAAAAGATTGCGTAGTGTTCTTTAGCTCTACGTCCCCATTTCGCTCGGTTTTGTATCAACGTTACTCAATCGCCTTGTGGTGTTGACGCCAATTTTGACCTGCAGAAATGTGTTTCTCTTGCCAACCTCAGCTACCGTCTTCATTGTTATAGTACATGGCAAGTGTTATAATATCTTTTGTGCATAATGTTTTATACCCTGGTTGTGATCCTAATGAGTGAAGCGTCAAATTACGCTGCATGTCGTCAGAGCTATACGTGCATCACGTCACTGATTTCTTACGTTGTGCTTACGAAAAAACAATGGTGAATTCCGCGAAAATTTGTTCAGTCGAGAATAAAGCCCCATGACGGAGTTCTTGCTGAAGTTCCATGTAACAGAACGCAACAAAACACATCTCAATGGCACAAAGTGTACAGCTTTAAGAAGGGCGATTACCGTGTGATTAGTCATGGTAAAGATGAGCAGTCCGGTGATTTCATTGAAGCCGCCTTAACGTTTAGCGTAGAGGAACTATGGGAGTGGTTCAGAACTAGATTCCTATCGCTTATAGATGAACACATTCCACCAAAATTTGTGTCTGGTACGCAACGAAACAACAAACCCTGGTTCGCGCGTGAGCATAAAATGTTCCTGAAAAAGAAAACCCGTATCTTCAAGAGATACGTTAGCAGCAGGAACGAAGAAATTTTCAAAAGCCTCGAAAAAATGAGTAACCAAATTAAGTCGAAAATCAGGTGTGCCAAACATAAATTTTATCATTCCTAAATGGAAAATTTGAAGACAGACTTATAAAAACGCAGTCCTGTAAATTCACGGTGATTTCAAAGCGCCGAAACCGGGCGAAACTTTTTGTTGAATTTCAGGCGGCGGCAGCCGCCGTTTGCAAGTTGTTACGTACCAATACGTCACTTTTACGCAGGCTGAAGTGGCCAATGTATGACGGAAGCGTTCCCGCCAACTGCTTATGTTACGCCACGTCTTCTCAGCTAATCACTGAGGGGGTGTGATATATCATATACAATACAGCAATACAGCAACACAAGCCATATTGTTGTTGAACAGCAAAGAAAGGCCTATTTTGTCATGTCCGCTGCATTTCGTCTAGATTGTCTTTGCCGGCCAAGAATTACGCGCTTTCAGTAGAAAGAAATAAGGCAATAAGGCAAGCAAGCAAACCCGAAGAACGTGACCAAGCGTGAAAACCAAAGAGACAACGCTTCCGGCGAATTCACAATTTACGGTTAATTTACGGCGTCAGGAATTGTGCCCTTGTTGTTTGTCAGCGCTCCAGTTGGCCATTTCTTCCACCCTTGAATTCGCGCTGTTTCTAGTGTCACACAGGCGTACCACACCTGTTCAACGTCAACCCCTAATGGGTTTTATTCACCTCCTATAAAAACCAAAAACTGCATAAATAGCCCAGACAGGAACTTTGGAAATAGAATTTAGACAAAACCTGCCACCAGTGTAACGCTGTGTATTGCACGAAAAATTCATAACGTGTGGAAGTAAAACATTATTCCTTAATAAGGGCGTAAGGGTAGATCTTTAATCGAACGCAATGTCGAAACAAAAATGCGGGAAACATAAAACACGGGAATAAAATAAGAAACCCGGAAAATAATTTTGGAATCGCTAATAAAAGTATTGTGGAAAGAGGCCAACCATGCACCATCCTTTGCGTCTGCACGAAGATATTTCTGGCGTGGTTAAGGGGGACACACCTGATCAAATTTGTATGGGACGTAAGTACCTCCTCGCGACCCACGGGTTTAACAAGCACTGTGTATCTATAAGAAAAGGTTTACAAACACGGAGACATTTTCAGAATGGCCTAGTGTGGCTCTTTCGGAAATGTGTTCCTTCGTTGTTGAATTAAAAAACAAGAAAAAAATTATTTTATCTACTTTTCACTAGATGGCGCTAGCTGTCCAGAAAGTGAGTTTATTTAGACAAGACAGGCGCTAGAAAGCTAATTTGCTGGTGATAACACGGTGCAGTCAAATTGTGAAAATTCAGAATAGACCATTATGGATTACGTTCTTGGACATTGAATGGGCATGTGACAACGTAAACACAGAACTGCTATGGAGCGTGCTGAAACTCCACGGCGTCGATGAGGAGTTTATGCAGTTTCTTATAAGCAATCTATAAAGATAATAGAGTGCACCTGAAACCAAAAGAGCAGGAATGTGCACAGCAGGCCAACACCCATCGAGGACTAAAACAGTGATGCCCTTTGATCCCAAAAGTTTTACTACTTACATGGTAGGTTTTAAAATAAACTGGAAGAAAATTATTACAGTTCAACTTGGCGCATTTGTGGCAATTCAAAAGTAGCAAGTCTCATAGGAATGTTACCTTGTGAGTCCCCGTTAAGGCAATAAAATAATGGCCGCAGCAGGGTACGTGTACCACATGCGCAGAAAAGGAAAGCTCTAAAACAATAAAACAATCCAACGGATTTGGGTACTGATTAGGAAATGTGGGTATAAAAATTTTATGCAGCGTCTGTGATAACGGCAATCGTGAGAATTACCGTCAGGTATTTCTCTTAGGAGTCGGCTTTGTGTGGCTAAACACGCCATCTCGAGAATCTTTGGGATGAATATTCCCCTAAAACTCGTTTCTGGAGCGGTTCTTGTGGCGCTGCTATACGCATTTTAGAGAATGCAGTGCGGCATGCCCTCACTCTGGCTAGGGTACTCGGTGACGACGAAAAGAACAATGTAATCGCAGACGGAAATCTAGTGCCATGCCTTCGGAATAGTACCCAATTATAAAATGGTACTACTTGAACGGCCACTTCATACAGTCACTATAGATGTATGCGTAATCGGCAGTCGGCAAAAGTAGTACCAGATAAATAGCCTGATACATGAAACAAAATACATATTTAGGCTGTGCAGGAGACAAAATTTGTTACTGAGGAAGATACTGATGGCATGCTGCGTCCCTTCCCTAAACTTTGCAGTGTGTGCGTTAGTCACTCGGTCGCTGCATTGGGAGGGTACTCCATTTTGGCAAAAAATGCCATTGGCACTGAAATTCAAGGTGTCATGTCCAGCGACAATGGAAGGCTAGTTATTTACTTTTCAAGTGGTAAATGTACAGTAATATATGTTTACGCCCGTAATCTTGTGAACAGTAGAAATCAATTTTCTGAAAGTATTTCTAACCTTCTAATATGCAATAACAACATAATTTTTCTGGGCGATTGTAATTGCATATACTCACGGAAAGACCGCGTAGGATCGGGGACCTGGAAGGAGTACTGACACTAAATGTTGACGCCTGAAAATGATATAATTGGCTTCAGTAGTTTGTACAGATGCCTCACAGAAAGTTTTGGAGCGATCCGACGCCGGAATCACATCTAAAATCAATTTTGATCGTCCCGGCCGCGAGCTTCCACAAATCGGCAGCACTAGCGAAATCACTTTCGGCGTGAAGAAACATTGGCCGGCGTGTCTGGCGCGTTCAGGGTGACGTAATATAGTCGTTTTCGGAAGCGGAAACGATATCCTGTGCTGCAGTTGTCGGTGGTATTCGTTTAGGCAGGAGACGTGGTGTACCTGTGTGAGCAATGCTTGTAAACTTTGCGTATTTTGCGTGTTCGACGTCTTTGCTCTTCAGTTATGGCCGCCGAAATGTGTTCCCTTGCACTGGTGGCAAAAACTGCGTGGTGCCGGCACCGCGTGGTGCGCGGCGTCGACGCACACCATGGCGACGCTGCGGTGCGCGTCGCCGAGCTCGCCCAAGTTGTGCAATGGCAAGCTCGCGGAATGCGAAGTTCTGCTCGTGAAAGCCTGTCCGAGCAAATCGACGACGACACCAAGATACATTATTGCTAACGCGACGACATGCAGCGCAAAACGTGGACTGAGTTCGTGCGCGGCGGCGGCCGGAAGAAGTGTCGCCCAAGCCAGCGGGCTCGGTGTTGCTCGGGTCAGCTTGGGTGTTGGGAACTTTAGGCTTACTATCGTGGCGAATATTTGATCGCCGGTATCTGTACAACTGCGAATGACCATACCTTACACAACTTTTCACCACACTATCATCCCTTTTTCACATATGCCGCTTTATTTTGGCGATAATTGACGTTTAAGCGATCGGTGACCAAGACATCTAGCGTGGCCTGTTTTGATTCTAGCGCGCAGGTGGCGCCATATTTCGGCCACTCGCCGCATCGCGGTGCCGGCAGTGCTGGGTCGGACCGCCAAACCTCCGCTGCCGGTCAGTGTAGGCTTACCATCGCGGCGAATATCTGAACGCCGCTTTTAAACTCAGTGCTGATAACAACCCCTAGCACAATTTTCCCCCACACTAACATCTACTTTCTTGCTTGTGGAACTTCTGTTTTGCGATCAGATTTATTAGAAGAGGGGCGACAAGCTGTTGCTATCACGGTCTGCGCCGGTTTGAGCCACAGTGATATTAAAAACGGATGACGGCGAAGACATCGCCGGCCTCATCGCTTGGCCAAATAAAGTTGTTCTGTCTCTCTGTCTGCCGCGTGGCAGCGACTCATCCAAGTCTGACGATTCAGACGACATGTCGACTGCGCGGGCGAGTGCGGACCATGTGCAATCGTAGCAGTCGATGCGGCGAACTTCCCTGACGTAAGGGGTGAGACCGTGACGTAGGACTGCCCCGCTTGCAGGCTGGCCTTCGAACGGCCAATTTCCTGCGCGGCGACCGAATTGGAAACTGGTTGCAATAAACGTGCTAATAATTCCATGTTGGCGGCTGACGGCTTTAGGTTCGATTTTCGTAATTACTGGGCAAAAGGTATTCTTTACAGCATAAAAACTGAAAGCGAGAAATTTAGTGTCAGTACTTCTTGAAACTAACTGGTATACTAAACGAGTCTGACGTGTCAGGTGTGGCCTGCTGCTCGGCTAACGTGAGTACGGTGTGTTACACGCACTTTCAGGGAAGCAGTCATGTGAGCTTAGATCGGTGTCAGGAATTAGGGTGCAAAGACGGGTGAGACGACGAATAAAAAGAGATAAAGAAGCGAGAAATTTCTGGAAGCTGAGGAGAAAAGAAGAGGAACAAGGGGAAGGAAGACGAAGAGCAGGCGGAAGGAGAGATCGTGGTTCGTAGCGACTAAAGGAGGTGAGACTCGAGGTCTTAAAATCCCCAAGGCAGGAGCGGCCCTGTACCTCTGGCCTCCTCAAGTAGTCGACGCGGGTGCTCCTGGACAGCAGCGGCTCCGCTCTGCTGGCCTCAACACCGGCTTGCACGAGCACACACGCACCAGCGGCTTCATCCGACTGGCCCCGTCACCATCTTCACGGCGCTGCACTCAGGGAGCCACCTCAGCGACAAAAGACACCCGACTGCCGCAACGATCCGGTGCAACGCAACAACAAGTACGGTAGGAAAACGGCCTTTAAGAACCTATAGGGACCAATAGATACAGCTGAGAGAAAACTATTGTTGTTTAAGACCTGAAAACCATTTGAGGTTTTTTCTTCAAGTAGTGTATTTTCAACCCTTTTATTGTCTATTTTTCGTACTTTCTCAATACCTTTACTTACCTTAAAGTCTCGTCTCAACTTAATCCCTAACTGTCCGGAATCAATTCTTTTACAAACGTGACGCGTGGCCATCCGATGCGTCTCTCTATAGCATTTGTCGGCGTGAAAAAATTACGCACTCGACCAGGTATGAAAGATCATTGTCTTGTCTAGTTTTTTCTAGGGGGGGAAGGAGATGGTGCGCCAAGAATTAAATTGGGAGTCGTTGAAATAAACACTAGGCTGCTATTGGGCAGCACTTTTAAAAAAGTGGCGTAGACGTTTGTTAAGCAAAGAGAGGAAATTGAAATTGAGAGGGGAGCAAAGTGGGAGCTTTTCAAGCAAGACCTCACAATGACGGCCATTGAAAGAGCGGTCTGTTGAAACGAGCAGAAAGCGAGGAAGAGGGGACGCCCTTCGACACAATCTCAGTCTTATGTTGAGCACAGAGTTCCAGATGCCAGGATTGCTCGGTAACGATATTGAAATGATGAAAAGCAGGGTTGAAACGATTGATCAGGAACAGCACAGGGGCGCAACAATCAGAGCACGTGCAGAAAGGCTGTGGCTGCGGAGGCGCCCACAAAACGCGCCTTAGAAAATGACATGCGTTAGGTGAAGGCCAGCACAATTGAACAAATGTTCTGTCAGAAGATTGCAACGCGCGAGGATGCGCTGATAAAACGAGAGTTCGTGCGGTTCTACACAGAACTGTTTAGCGCTAGTTGTACCGAAGTAGACGTTTTGGAGCGGAAGTTTCTTTCCTTCTTGCTAGGTTTACATGACGAGCTTAGTCAAATGCTAGAAGAACCTATTCGTTTAAAACAAGTGGGAACGGAAATGGGTGAAATTAAACGCGCAAAAGCGCTGGGTTCTGATTTTCCGCGTTCGGACTTTTATAGGATGTACAAAACTATGGTTGCCCGTTTTCGTTTCTTGTATTCGAGGAAGCTTTCAAAATTGTGCATTGCCGAAAACTTCCACCCGCACGCAAGCCGTTCTTATACAAATACCTGAGGATACTTTGTAAAGGCAGTCTGTGACAGGATATCGAGCCATTACGTTGTGGAACACACACTTGAAATTATTAATCAAGATTGTTGCCAAGTGAATTAAGAAAGCAATCAGTAAGGTTGTCGGGCCGAGCCAGACGACTGGCTATAAAATCCCAGTATTGTAACGAACATTAACGTAGTGCGAAGTGCCTTTTCGTGCTGTGACATGACACGAGTAGATATTACGAAAGCCTTTGATCGTGCTGTCATATAACCCGTTTTTCAGTTTGAAGCATATGAAGGTAATAGTCGTGATGAGCACGGGCACCGGGACAGCTGTGACTACCGCCGACCCCACCAGGCAGCGTCCAAAGCCCTCGGAGAGGCGCCGGAGATGTGGGCGGGGGAAGGTCGTCAGCTCTACGTCTGGTCATAGCTGGTCAGTTCGTCTGGTCTCTGCGGGGCATGGGCAGCGGACACGGGGCTGGGGAATGGTGACGTCCATGGCCCACTGCGGCTCCGGCGGGCCGACGCTTTCCAAGAGCAAGGATGAGTCCGCTTCATAAGCCGAGACGGGGTGAAGCTCGATGCCGGGATAAGACTGTACCCCGCACCACCACCAAAATGTTACGTGGCGGAAGGGCAGATATGAGACGAACCATGGTAGATGAGGAGCGATCTATTTACACTATGTACATAGGGGCCATCAAAGAGTCAGCGCCAGCCACATCCTCTTCGTCGTCTTCAGTGACAGGTTTTGGCGCTATGGGGTATTGTCCACATAGATGTTCCGTGACAATATAAATTTTGGAGATGTGATTTTGAAGGGCGTTAAGATTGCGTTTAATGGATGTTTCACAGCTGAAAATTAGCAGAAGTCTCACGTCTGTGACAAAACAAAAAAATAACAAAAAAGTATATAGGTCAAGGCCCAAGCAGTCCACCTTCCCATAATAGGTTCAATGAAGTAAGAGCCAACTGGAATACATTGACATAGACATCCAAACTACGATCCACATCTATAAGACACCTCCACATTGAATAATCTACTGAGCGCTACTCACGACGCAGGCCATCGACGCCGCCGAAAAGTATATTCCCCACGACTATGATGCCCTGCGCAACCAGAGGAGGCCGTGGTGGAATGAGGCCTGTACGCGGGCGCGAGAAGCCCTGAACAAGGCGTAGGATATCCTTCGTCGGCTCCCCACGTCAGAATACCTCCTGTTTTTCAAAAGAGGAAAGGAGTTTAGAAAATAGTTTAGAAATGGCGTTTAGAAAAGGCAAAGCGAGATAGTAGGAGCTCATTCATAACATCAATGAACTCCTAGACAGATACACGTAAGGTATGGACATGAATACGCAAACACAATGGACAACGAACACACAGCCTGCCTCTGGTCAGCACAACAGGGACACACTGGAAGACTAGGCGGGCACACTTGCACAACATTTCCAACACGTGTCCAGTTAAGCACACTACACAAACACTTTATGAAACACACAGTTCAGCCACTTCCTATAACTCGGAGTTTTCGATCATGAGCTCAGGGCTGCTATAAGAATGTGTAAACCCTCAGCTCCAGGCCCAGACAACATCACATGTGCAATAATTCACACCTACACACAGACACTTTTGTGAAACTCCTACACATTTTCAAGAAGATATGGCTTTCGGTGCACATTCTGTTGTATTGGAGGGATGCGGTTGTAGTGGATTTATTGAAGGAGCCGAATGACCCTTTCTCTCCCACAAGCTACTAACCATCGCCCTCACAAGCGGCCTATGCAAGCTTCTCGAGAAGATGATCAACAGAACACTTGTACTCTTCTTGGAGTACAATAGTCTTCTTGAGAACTGCGAAGCAGGCTTCTGGGCGGGGTGAGCCACCAACTATCATCTCGCTGCTTTGGAATCCTTCATAAAGATGTATTCGTTCATAAAGAGTATTGCGTTACAATTTTCGTTTACACGACAAAGGCCTTCGACACGGCCTGGCGATACGGCATCTTGAGTGTCCTCTGGCAAGTCAGTATTTTGCAATTATGATCAACACCATATTTAGCTACATGTCTGAGCGAACTCTTCGTGTGAGAATTGGTAGTGCACATTGCAATGTATTTAAAGGAAAGTGGAGTATCTCAAGGCGGTGGTTTGAGCTGCACACTGTTTATAGTGAAGATGAACTCGCTCCGCAAGGCGTTGCCGCCAACCATTTCCGATTTAGTTTATGTAGATGACGTTGAAATAACTTTTAAAGACGATAGTCTTTCTTTGTGCACTTAAACCGAGAAAAGTTGGTCTGGCTGTCTGTGACTCGATTCAGCCACCAGACCAAAGTTCAAAATGGCCGGCGCAATTGTCTTATATAGTGACAGCCGAATCTACCCGTCCATGTCCGGTGTAATGTTCATCTGTTGATGAAGAACAATGCATTACGCAAATATAAGACCACAAATTATTACATCAGTGATATTTGCAGCGTTCTTTAACAAAAAAATCATGCTTGATTTTTGCGAAAATAAATACTTTATGTACGGCAGAAAAAAAAATTACTCCGCCGTCGCCTGCTGTCACCCGCGCCATGTTGTCCCCAGGCCGGTAAAGCTGGCTCTGAAAAGTGTCTAAACACGGGTGCCGCCATGATGCCACGCTGTTGTTGCCAGATCAATAGTTGAAGATACCGTTAACAATTTTCCGCAAATCAGGCAGAAATTCAAGGCCCTAAACTAAACTTAGACGTACATTTACTACGTATTTTACGATTTCACAGGTTTTTTTTTAGCCCATTGGTGTTTGATGGACTAAGGTAAGGAAATATAAGGCGAAAAGAAATGGGGCCCGAGGCGCGAAATCCAGTTCCGGCATTGTGTGAGGAGCGTCAGTCATGTGGAAGTAATTTATAAAGCTTCACACTAGCATACCATGGTTTCGATTCCCGGCCGCGGCGGCCGCTTTTCTGATGGAGGCGAAAAGCAAAAACGCCCGTGTGTACGAGATTTCGGCGCACGATAAAGATCCCCAGGTGGTCAAAATTAATCCGGAGCCCTCCACTACGGCGCGCCTCATCGCCTTCGTTGCGTCGGCGCGTTAAACCCCACAATCAATCAATCAAAGCATACCATGGTGTCGTCTACTGTTTCATTTAGACGTTTGCGGAAACTATCTTATCTACTCCCGTGCGCCCTTGCTGCAGCCAGCACACTGCCGACGCTACGAATAAAGCCGCCGCCGTTTATCTTCAAAGATAGGATTCCCTACATGCCTGGGAGTGGCTGCGGCCGATTTGAACTCGCCGTCAGCCGGTAATGTCATGTTACGTGAGACGCTGCTGGGCAGATCGGCTCCCTTTGAGGTATTCGATTTGTAAATTAAAAACAAACAAGCGCCTGAAAGATTTTACGATGTCTAGCGTAAAACGAGGTTCTTGTTCACGTGTGCTGTTATACTCTCACTAAACGCTGTTTTGTTTGAGTGAGAAATGAAACAAGCGCTAAATAATAGTAATATTAACAATAATTTTATTTGCACAATAACATGGTTTTCTAGAGGAGGACAAGGTGAAGCAGAAAGGTACAAGTTTTCGATTGATGGTTGCTCCTTGGATCACTGAAACCCGAAAATTTTTTAAGGATATAGTGCACCCGTATTCAGTCCTGTTGAAGATCTGCATGACATATTACCGATGCCCGATGGATCAGCGAAGTTACATTTTTTTCATCTACTTGTACTTTCACTCCTATATCGACCATGTATATCCCTGCACCATCTGGACACTAGTCTCGTTGGGGGTTTAGGAAAATATTCTGTTCTTCCCTGTGCGCCTTCGCTAATGAGTAGAAACGGCCGCTTCCGTTCACGCCCGGTTTCGCCTGAAATGCCTGCGGTATTGGCCAGAAAGCTGCCTGTCTATATACACCACCTTCGAAGCCGCTTGTGCTATCGTAGATACACACATTCTCAAGTCGCGATGGCCCTGTCGTGTATTTGTGCATGGCAAAGCTGACCAAGGATGTATATCTACCTTCACAAGTAAATGAATTTGAGTGTACCTATAAATTAGATATTGCGCCTTATCACTTATATCACAGTGCTTAATGTTGAAACAGCTGACAAATATTAACTATAGAAGGTGAATCAAATCGCTTAGCATGAAACAATCATCACCGGTGTAGAGTATCCAGACTTAGTATGTATTGTATGTAGCAGTCATTAAGATAGCCTACAATAAATTAAACTCTGAATTTTTTTATGTGTGACAATTACATCTGCGAGTATCGGTTCAGCCATGACCGCCTGGAGACGTTCTTCAATTGTATACATTCGTTAGAAGGAAGGAATAATAAACCAGCCTCCTCGCAGTCCGATACGCATAGCACAATCCTTCCTATTTATGCCAACGTAAAACCGGTGACAAAACTTGTCGAATTTCCACACTTCCATTCCAGCGTGCTCACAGCAACAAGAACGATGATGAAGTTGTACTACCAGAGCTGGGTGCCAGTAATGCTGTAGCTGATTATGAAAGTTCCGTCTAATGTTTATTCTGGTTGAAGTCACCAATATTCGTATTTTCATAGAAAATAATGGGGGCATGATAATGCCATCAGCCCTTATGTATCATGACACCACACAACATATTCTGTGTTGCAATTCCGTCCACAGAACAAAGACGAATTCGACATTGACAGCCGTGCCCTCTCATTCTTCATCAGGTTATGTCTGAGACCTGAGACGTTATTTGTGCAAGATGAACCCAATAAAATCCTCTGCACATAGATCAGTACATTACTTTTCATACGTACAGCACATACAGTAAATTACTATTTGGCTGAGAGAACAAGCAAAAAGAAACACAGTAAAGGCAACGGGACTATATCTACGAGAAATTCTCATCAAATTTTATTTAACCACCAGTAATCCCACCAGGTCTATCGGGAAGTATGTAATGCTAACAGCGAGTCTAATATTCCACAGTGCGCGAGTTGAAAGAAAGGAAGGAACAGTAGAAGAACGGTAAGGAGGTTACTCAAGGAAAGAATTAGAAGAACTGCCCTGTTGGCTGCGCTACATGTGGAATTAGGCATAATAAGGGGTTGAAAAGGTAACGAAAGAAGCAGTATAAAACAAAGAATAGAAAATTAAGGAGAGAATAAAAAACAGCGCGCGGAAATGGTAAGTACAAAAACAACATCATAGGCAAAAAAAAAGAAACGGCATAAAAATAAGCAGGAGAAACGATAAAATTGGCAAACGCAGGATGCTAACTAAACTCTGGTAACACCCTACAGAATCTGTGTTTTTCCCTCTTACGCACTGCAATCTGCTTCTTCTACACGAGAATGGATTTGAATGCTTACGCTGCACCGTGTCTACAGCTGAAATATGACTGATTTGCTGTGTACATGGTGTATATATAGTACATCATTTTTAATTTTTCTTAAGGTGAAGCTGCCCTTTCTGGCAGGCTCTTGTGCCAAACTGACTCTTGGAATTGCACTTTTGTTCATGCTGCCTCCTATTTATGCCTCTCGTTCATGCTGCCTCTCATTTCATTTATACTGCCTCTATTTGTACTAGTTTATTTCGTTATTCTGCTCTTCTCAACTCCAAATGTTTTCTATATCCAAATGAGTTTTCCTTCCAATAGGTTTTTGGCTTCTAACGCTGTCATTTTATTGGCGTAAAAGCTTTAAACCTGCCATGACTTTTCTGGAGCAAGTCAGTTCCCCGCATTATTTTCCTCTTTCCTCATTCTGAGAGAGGGGGACGTGTAATTTTAAAGGGCAAAAAGCCCTGCAGTGATACTAATGAACACTTGAACTACTCTATCTTTGTTTGTAAGTACTGAAAGCTATAGTTACCACCAATACACAATGGCACTGCTTGTTTTGCATGATACCCTTCTACTCACTGGTTTGCTTTTGTTGAGACTTTGCTTAAGCTGTTTTTAAGTAGATTTAATGGGACCTAATGCAACCTGGCAACATTAATAAAATATCTTGAGTGACATCCCCAAGCATACAACCATGTCGCAAATCTTCTAAGCTTACGTAGTAAAACGAAAAATCTCTTAGCGAGTTTCTCGGTGGACATAACATAGTTATATTAGGCTTGGATAGTTCATGGTCTTTGAATCTAAGCTAGTACAAGGACCACTACCTAAAAGTATTTCAATTGGAGACAAAAAGTTGACGCACGTGCTGCAAATACCTCGTAGATAGACACTTACACAATCACAGAAAGAATGGTTTTAAGCTAAAGTGCAGTGGCAAATACGATTTCCATTTACATGCATTTCTTGGAAGCATTGTCCAGATCGAACTTCCATTCAATAGAAAAGCAAGCAGTTGTATAGAGCACCTCAAGAGATCACGAAGACAATCAGCTGACGCATCCAGAGGGGAGGGGGGTGGAGGCGCTGTGGAGATAGGACAACAAAGGAAAGACTTCACGGGACTAGCGCTGGATATCAATTGAATGCTGTTACCACACACAAACGAATATATACAGAAACCGCGCATGCGCGAAAACGGCGGAAGCAACCAGGAAAAAAATCAGGAGAAAAAAGCAATCAGGGGGAAGTGATTTGTTTTCAAAAAAAGAAGAAAAAAAATGTACTAGGTATATTATTGAGCTCTCATGGGAGCTTACCTGCATTTAGCACAGTCCGGTAGTGGGAATGGTAGGGGAAATAGGATAGGAGAGAGAAACGTAAAGATTAGAAAGGTGAGGAAACAGTAGAGAAGAGTAGTTCCACTGTTGTCGATTTCGTCTCACACATGACACCACACGAACACTGTTGGCTGGCGTAATGCTGTGTCCGGGAGACGAGAAGCCTCGAAGGGAACGGTGAAGCGCGGGTGCGAGCTTGCTGTGACGAGGAGCGATGTCTGCGGCGGTTCCGACCGCTTTGGACTTAGCTGGATGGGAGTGCGGCCGACAGACAGGTAGGGGGGTGGCGGGAGCCGGCACTCGACCGCCCACACCAGAAGCACGAAAGCCGGGCGACATCGAAATCCAGGGCGACGGCCCGCGCGTACAACGGGCCACCGAAATGAAGTCCCATCGAACCAGAGGAGCGCAAAAAAAAACACGTCCGCTCAACTCTGATGCGACGACCGAAATCCCGTGACGCATCCGCAAAGGCAACGTCTGCGAGTGAACGAAGTACCCGCTAATCTACGCGCTACCCTTCTAAATTGCGGAGAATTCAACACTGCATCCAACGCCTTAGCATGGCACAAAAGTTCGCTACCTACCTAACAGAGGCAAAACTTCACACAACGTTTTTACACACCAAAGTTGTCACGGCGCATTCACTGCAACGGAGGCTGCCATGATGGAATTGGTTGGTTGCTCGGTGGATACCCACTACTGCCGCCAACTCTACTAGGCAAAAAGACAGCGGGCTACTCTGTGAGGGTGGGATCATGGCTGCGCACGGGTTTAGCACGGTTTTAATACAGGGGCTGGCCGGGCAGCTTTTCCTCTAGAGTCAGTAGCATATATGATTGTGCCAGAGTGCCCGGTCGAAATGCGTCGCACGGGGCGACGCGCCGACAGCGGGGCCGATTCACGCCTCGTCCAAACCAGACCAAACCGTCCGCGGTGGACAAGCTGAAACACGCACCACCGCAGAGGCGCCTCTTCTTTTGCGTCGCGGCGGCTCGGCCAGATCCTGCATCGGGTGAATGACCCGCAACGGGCTTGTCACTAGTCGCCTGGAGGCGAGGTCAAGGAGACGGAGCGGGCGTCACCCTCCCTTTCCGCATCGGGGCGGCGCGGCTGACTCACCGCTTCGCTACCACTCGTTGGATTTCAAACTTGAGCCAGCGAGAGCCCTGATTGGAGCGATTCAAACTTCTCGGGGTTCCAACGACCTTCTAGGGGTATAAAAACCCGCCCGAATCGAGTATCGTCGGCATTCTCCAGCGGCAGTCTCCGGCGGCATTCTTCGGCGGCAGTCGCCTTTGTGCGAGCTATGTAACGTTTGCTTACCATTGTACATACTGTATATTAAATGCTGCTTCAACTTTTCGTCGGCTCGGTAACTTCCTCCATCAGCTGTGCGCCAAGTCGATAGCGGACGGAGCAAGGCAGCGTCGCTACACCGGTGGCTGCACTCGGGTGGCCAGTCGCAACAGGGGTGGCTGCGGTGAGCGGGCCCAGTCCCAACAGCGGTGGCAGCGTCGGGGATGGCTGATGCCCAACATCGGTGACAAGCTGGGATTCGAGTCACAACCTTGGTGACTGCGCTGGGAAGGTCATTCCCAACAGCCACTATAGCTTCTGTCGGCAATTTAAGAAATTAAGTGGCAAAACTTACGAAAGGTTCCACTAGATAGGCTCCGCGTTCTGCTTGAAACGCACGTGGAGTAGGGCAACGTGGTTCTATAAACGTTGAAGTAGGGCGCCTCGATTTACGCGCATCTCTGCCGTACGACAGCGCTGGCATCGAGGCACCCGACCTGGTGCACTGGAACGCGGTGAATTTAAATCGATTGAAGCAAACTTAGCGATGCGTTGAAAACTGCTTCCACTGCCTCTTGTGCAGCGCACGGACCAAACTTTAGTGTCATTAATAGAACGAATTTTCATAGCAGTATTTACACGGCAGAAGCGTACGGCATCCTACTGGATTCGAATCGCATCATCCAAAGTAAAATTCCGAAGTCCATCGTGTACACAGATTCCCCGAGCGTTGCGCAGGCATTGTCATCACGAGAGTTTTGTAAAAGCTATGTGAATAATCTTCTTTTTAAAGTTATAATGACGGCGGTTGCTTCAAATCTTCAAAAAAGTAGAAGCTGGGTTCCAGGGCACTGTGGAATCACTGGTAATAAGGCCGCCGATAAAATGGCTGCTGCTGCTATCATGAATACAGTCGATATAACAGTACTTTACACCGATCTTAAGACACACACAGAAAACACCTTCGTAGCACATGGCAATCACACTAGAGTCAACAGACAACCAACTACATGTAATAAAGCCGCAACTGTGATCCTACACAACTGACTCACACAACAGGCACACTGATGTCGCCACATTCAGGCTACGGATAGGCCGCACACCTGTAACGCACTCACACCTGCTCACTTGATCGTCAAGACCCCTGTGTGCGGGTGTGGAAGGGGCCAATCTGTAGTCCACATACTAATCACATGCAAGACACTTGACACAACACGACACAAACAGTTCCCGGAACTCTACAGACGACACATTCCACTGCATCCATCACAATTTTTAGCCGACGAACCAATGTTTTAGGTCCAAAGTGTTTTTAGGTTTTTAGCTGAGATAAATTTTTTGCAACCCTTGTCTTATCACAAATGATCATCCTGGCCCTGTCCACCAGTCATCTTAATTGTCTTTTGTTTCGTTTCACTTTTAATGTTACAGTAGAAACTTGTTATAACAAAGTAGCATCGGGACGGAAAATTAGTTCGTTATAAACGTTATTCGTTATAGCAGTAGAGGTAAAAATCGGGCCTAACGAATTGACCATCTGGCTCGCGCAAAAATACTTGATGCGAAAATGCATTTTTTGAGGTTTCGAAATCACTATATACAAGGTAACCCTTAGCTTTCGCATTGTTGCATTTCGAGCTCAATGAACGGGAGAATCAGTTCCTGAAATTACACCAGAACAGAGTTAACTTGACAAAATAGGACTGCATCCTTATTTATTTGATGAAGGATGAGATCCTCGTCTGGTGGATATTCGCGGCACTGAGCAGAACGTTTTCCAGTGTCCACGAACAAAAGGGCCTTTCTACTTCTGCAGTTTAGGGCTACGGGGGGTTTTCCAATGAGCTTCTCAGCCTCCGGGTCAAATATTTCTTCGTTATATACGATATCGCGTGGCTATCACGGTTTCAGTTTCGTTATAAAATAATAAGTGTCATTGAAATAAAGCGTGACCAATCAAATTATGCACTTAGTTCTATAGACGATATTTTGCTATATCAGTGTTCGTTATAACTAGGCCCAACTGCACTCACAAATTTTAGTATTTACTCAGTTGAGTAGTTACTTACATCGCACACTAAATAACTTGTCCTTGGTGCACTTTGTCCTTGTTGGCCTCGCGCCAAAGAACCCAAACCATCATCATCAAGGCTGATAGAGTACATTCCAGCACTGTCTTCACTAAGACAAGGGCGCCCTGCTTACCCGTTGTTGTTTTGTATTTTTCTAGAACCGTGTTTTTGAATATTTATAAATGATTGTTACGTACAAGGTTTTGTGTTGCATGCAAACGAAGTCAACCTGCTCACGTATGCTGACGATGTCGCCATATTTTGCGCGAAGTGTAAGTAGTGTTGTCACGATAACCAAATCATTACGTGACGTCACCCGAGGATCAGTCAAGTGGCAGAAGTGTGCTAGATTGTGGCACGGAAAATGGGAAATGAAACTGGGAAACGGCTATGGAAATGAATTCATGTATCTTTCAAATTAATAACTGGTCCTTAGTTATCGATGACCATGTGACAAGAACTTATGGGCATTTCGTGCCATTTGTAATTTCCTTTTTCCTTTCCATTGCTTTGTGGCTGTGTATATAAGCCGCCTGCAACCAATAAAACATAGTTGGTAGTCAGCGGCGCGTGTTTGGCTTATACTCTACTTCCTGTCCTTTCACGCTGTTTGTCACATTTTTATCATGCAGCAAACAGCCCACTTGCTCCCCGTTCTGGGAATCGGCAGCGACTGTTTTCGAGCGCGTAAATTGGGCCACCACCACTGAGTGTTATCTGGGGGTCACCGACGGAGAGTTATCGGGACAACAATCTAGTGGCGGGACGAAACCCAAAGGCTCCGCGTTAAAGCAACGAAGTGGGCTGGTCGGGCATTGTTCGTCTTCGAAGGGCCATTATATGCAACTTGGTTTTTCCTGGCGAAAGTGGGGTTCGTGGTGCAAGTTATTCACTGGTAAGGTGTTCATGTGAATAGGTTGCATCGTATTCATGCTGGTTTTTTTTGCAATTCAATATGGAAGTGCACGAGTCCAAGTTTTTTTTAAAGAGTGAAGTGCGGAGGGCTTGGGCTATCGCATATACACGTAAGGTTTTATGTTCTTGAGGGATTCAAGCGACCCTTTCTCGCGTAATTTTTTTTTCAAGTTGCACTTTCGAATGCTTTACAATTGTTAGTTGTTTCCTCGTGCAATCAGGAATTGCCCTCAAATATAGGATATCTGATAGAAGTAGGTAACTCAGTTAGACTTCTGTCTGTTCGTTTTTTACAGCGATGCAGTATACCTCTACCAGCCAAGAGTTTTGTCGCCAGCGTTGGCGTTAACAGAAAACTCCCACAAACGAATAAAAGAAATTACTGGCGCCGACAGGAACCGAACCTGGAGCCGAATACAGTAACGAGGCAACAGCCCGTCCTCTTACCGAATCAGCTATGCCCACACGGCGAGACAGGGAGACAGACGGTGCACTCAATGAGCACAGTGGCGGGTCTACCACGAGTGCTTCTTCAAAGCCCTTGTTTTAAGTGAAAGCCTGCATGATCTATGATAACGCCGTTTACGTCATTTGGATTAGCAGCGAACTGAACACCACCTGCAGAAGGGGAGGGCGCTTCTTGGCGGCGACGCATGAAACAGAAGTGAGGGGCAGGCATTGAGAGGTGACTCCATATCCTCGGATGCCGCCCGCCTCCTCGCCCTTCACCAGACGGTACTCTTTGTATTCTTTCTGCCGTTGCTGCTGCGTTCGGTAACTAGATTATGCGTACGACGGCCCTGCGAAACCCAGGTTACGGCTGCAAGAGTCTCTGGTTTCACTCTTTGTAGAGCAAGGTCTGTGAATTCAAGTGATGTCGCATGGGTAATCGCTGTGGGTGTCGTTTACTGCATCGCAGCCCATCCACCTCCACAGCGTGGATTGGAGCCATTTTGTAGCGTAAGCTACAATGGCTCAGGTTCAGCAGTTTCGCGTGGACCTTGAAGGGCCCTGCTGTGCAAGCGCGAGTAGCATAGAACTGGATTGGAGTAGATTTCATTGGATTGAAAATCCAATCCAGTTGGATTGGATTGGAGAGAATCCAGTTGGATTCTCTAGACACCCATAATCCAGTTGGAGTATGGGTGTCTAGAGAATTGGGTCTGCACATTCGCCGGTCTGCGCATTCCAGGAGAGTTACGTCATAGCCGCGGCAGACGCAATGGCGCCGGCGTGTGGCCAGCTGTGCGCTTCAGTTGCGAAGTGGTCAAGTCTGACGGTGCGCCGGAGCCGCTTGATAGTCGTTTCGCGTGGCTCCTGGAGAGCCGTGCTGTGTATGCGCGAGGAGCAGTCACTGGATCTGACTGGTCTGGATTGGAAATCGTTTCAGCCACAGTAAACATGGTAATCAGCTTCCTAGACAACCAGGAAACCCAAGAATAACCAGCTGAACCTTACCTGACGCTATGTATATCCTGGCATACGCGAGCTAAGCCAGTGCTAATTTTTTTTCATGTACTCACACCACAATGTGAAAATATACTCGACGTGGAAGTAACAGTTCCAGGGTAAAAGTAAACAACATTTGCTGCTACGAACCACCGGCAAAGAAAAAAAACAGGTGAGTATTAGTGGTATTAGTTTTTTATATATGCATTTATTGATTATTTGACTACTTAAACAAAGAAAAAAAATTATCAACGTTTGTTGGTGTGCAAATGCAGGCACTGTAGTTTAACAGCTCTGTCAACGAATTTTTTCAGTGCTTTCATCTTTATTTTAAATAGTTTTTAATTATTTTACTTGCTAATCCCGCTTTATAAAAACAATTAAAACGTCTAATACGCATTATTTTAAAACACGAAATTGTGTTTTGGTGGAAGTTTGTTACTTTCTGAGAAAGTTAAGGGGAAAGCTTGGTTAGTCGTTCTGCTGATCTCCTTTTAAAATTGGTGGCGAACTGTGTGGACGCACGCGTCACCACTTGACGAACCCTCTGGACAGCACCCTGCGGCGCTCGTTCAAACGTGATGAAATTCCAATATTCGTACTGTGATTTGGTGTTGAAGGTCGGTTAAACTTTGCTACGGAGCCCGTCATCACTTAACCAGTCGCCAGTCGAGTACACTCGCATGGTCGTTCCTCGCCATTTGCCGACGTGCGGTGTTTAGCCCTTTTTCCCTGTCCTTGTTCTCGTCACCGTTCGCAGTGGAGTTTCCGCTTCCTAGCGCACATTTAGTCTCACGCTCCGCGGCTTGAGCCACTTCTGGGAGCGCGATCCTCGGCTCAAGCTATGCCCTTCACGCAACCCAATTTTTTTACTGTAAAGCAGTATATCTCTACCACCCAAGGAACTGTTCGTGTCTCCGTCAGCAGAGAACTCCCAGGGTAAATTAACGGTACCGCCAGAAATAGAACCTGGATCTGAATATAGAAACGGAGAGAGAGACCGTCGTCTTACCGACTACACGAGAAGACGGGTACACATAAGGTGTACTCAACGAGTACGCGGGCAGTGTACTCAACCACTTGCGCCCATTACAAGCTGCCTTGTGAAGTGCAAACGGCCTAAGGTATGATAACGGCGTTCACGTGGTTTCAAATGCAGAGCATTTCTTTAACTGACGATGTCACCCGGCGTTGGCGTGCCTCGGCGTCCGCAACAGCCGTTCCAGGTGCGCCCTCTCCCCCACTCCCCCTCTGCCGCATCACGCGACCCTCATCGCTCTCAGCAACAGGTCCGCACCCCTCCCCCTACACTATAAAAAAATAATTACCGACGCCTGGTTTCCATCCCACGACCCTGCGGGCGGAACGCAAGGTGCATGGTGCTCTACCCACTGCGCCACAAAGCCTACACAGAATGGGAGGCTACGAACGCGCCTTATATCCTTGACTCATTCAAACTACGTCAAGAAGCTGCGGATACAACGCATTCACTACCTGTGGGCGGAACGCGAGGTACATGGTGGTCTTCCCACTGCGCCACAAAACCGACCCAGAATGAAATACTACGAACGCGCCTTATATCCTTGACTCATTCAAACTACGTCAACAAGCTGCTGATACAACGCATTCACTACCTGTGGGCGCAACGCGAGGTACATGGTGGTCTTCCCACTGCGCCACAAAACCGACGCAGAATGAAAGGCTACGAACGCGCCTTATATCCTTGACTCATTCAAACTACGTCAAGAAGCTGCTGATACAACGCATTCACTACCACCAACTCCCCAAACACTAAACGTTAACGCAATACACCCACCCCCTATGCGACGCATTTACTCGAGTCCCCCTCGCGGGGAGATGGGCCCTTTTGATTAGCAGCGAACTGCAACGCTGAACCCGAACCGGAACAGAACCGAAAAAAGAAATACCGGTTACAGGTTCATGCCGAAACGGTTCGACCTTCCGTTGTTGATATTGCACAGTCAATGCAATTCATGCTTTTTTTTTTCACCTACCACCAACTTCGTACCCGCTCGCGCACTTTCCCCTCCAGACAATTGAACACTATTACGCTCTATGTAACAACAGGGGAAATAAATGAGCACCAAGGTAGCAATGGTCTGTTGCTGCTGGAAGCGCGAGCGTAGTGCAAGCTGACCAAACGAAATGTCATTCTCGGCAGCTTGCAGGGGATATAAAACGACTTTGCCCTTCCCTAGCTGCGACTTTATTGGAGCAATGAGGCTGCAGGAGTGCTCCACTGCGGAACAGCGAAAGCCCACACCCGATGTGTGCAAGCGTTTTGCATTTCATAATTTTTTTAAAAGGTCCGACACCTGCAAATTGTTGATACTTGACCAGTGGGGCCGCAGAAGCTGCTCAGTGCCTAAGCAGTTTGCTGCTGACCACAAGTGGCCTCGATATCCCTTCTCCACGACCGTTTTTCTGAAGTAGGTGGGAATCGAGAACGTCCGTGCCTCGAGGTTGTGATCCACGTTTAATATCACCAGCGGGTTGAGATAAGTCTGCCGTCCTGCAGCTGAAGCTGCGCCTCGGGGCAGAGATATAGCATGGGGCATCAAATGCGCCAGTTTTTTAAATGTGTTTACACGGAAAACAACAACAAAGAAAAGGAGAACCAGGTTGTTTTAAAGCGATACGCAAAAAGTAAGTAAAACCGAATAAGTAAAAAGAGCACCAAAACGTGAATATTGCTATATACTGTTCTTTGCCCTGCCTTTAACAACCAAACGTCTCTTGCGAAGCAAGTGAGATCCATAGTCAGTTTTTTTAGGACAGTACAGTGGACAAGTTCCTTTTTTTACAGATACGAAAAACAACAGATATGTAAGGGAAAACTGTTAAGCTGCGCACTTCATCCCTTGCTAAGAAACTGCAATCCCCTAGACCTTGTCTTGGAGGCAGAAACAGTAATAAAGCAGATGACACGTGTAGAAAGGCAGGCCGGTACCTCACACTGTCCCATTCACCCAGTGATAGTATTTTCTGCGTATTCTGCAGCTTTGTCTGTTTAAGATATGCTTTTTTTCTAATGTGCACTTGTAGTTACTGCCCAACCCGCCTCATTGATTCTACTGCTACTCGTTCCGGAGAGGAGTACTGCTGTGGACGAATTAAAGATCTTCTACTCAAACAAATCCCATGTCATGCTCCGCGCGTCCAATTTCTCTTTCACTTTGTAACAGCATAATCTCTTACAAGGTTTTGCAATATAACACACGGAACGATGGCCAGGAGTCGGGCGGTAGGATAACATACTGATTGTAAGCCGTTGAAGAATCTCCAACACCTTAACACCTAACCTTAACTCTTTCGCTACCGCGCCTATCAAAATCGATCAATTTGATCGATACTTTTGGGAGCGCCTTTTCATAGCGTTCCAGGCGTTTCTCGAACAAGTAAAGCTGTTCGGAGTTAGATCCGAAAATGGCCTTTCAAAATCAGTTTTGTTTTCATTTTTGCAACGGAAACGTGATTTTTGACACGCTTTTGAATCACCTGGTTGTGGAAAAGGGGCGTGGTCATCGCGCCTCAAGGCTACCAACGAAGAATGCGTGCAACTCGTAATTACTCTGCACCAGCGCTTGTTTTTTGCTATCAGGGCGTGAATGGGGAACTAGCAAACGATTTTCAATCGTCAGGCTCACGCTCTGACAGTAATAATCCCAGAAATCGGCTGAAAATGTCAAGCAGTGCCTGGTTGCAAAGCTACTTTATGATTTTAGGCAGTTTTATTGCCTTTGCGGAAGTTTTCCTAAGTACTCTGGTAGTTCTACTTACCCCAGGACCATTCCCAAACAGTTTCCAACAGTTTCGGTTTCGTTTCTGCATCGCGAAATTCATATTTAGCGCAACTACGCAGTTACCCAACTTCAAGGCTAACTGCCATGGCGCCTGAAGCGTCCGCGACTGATCCTCGAACAAAGCACGCCGCTCCTCATTTCCCCCCACCCTAACCCGATTTCTGCGATAAGAACTTCAGATGCAAGTCAAAAGGTCACACCCAGTCGCCAGATATCTGTTCCGCCGAGGACAGCGCTTCAAACCGGCCTTACACTGCCAGCTGTTCGCCTTCCAGTTTCGTTTTCATGCGAGGGTATATCCGGGTGTCTAATGTTGCTGCTTAGTTGAACTGTCTATTCGGACGGAGTCTCTGATAAGTTTTTGTACTGTTTCATTTGAAAAATGTTAGGTGGCGCTGCAATAGAGGAGGCTTGTTGTGCTTATCTTTTTTAGCGCGTGACTGCTACTCGGCCAAAGATCGCAGGGGACGATTCTAGCTCATCGTACCTCATTTTTGCGAGCAAGGCTACAATTGCGAGTAAGAAGATGATAATAAAGCTCAGCTTTATGTTTTGAGAGATAACTGACCGTGAACGACAACAAACATCAGCCACGGCGTTGCGTTTTCAACTTCATGCATGTTTTTTTCTGCATCGCGTGCTTGTCCCAAATATTGTGCTCGCTGTAAATGCAAAGTCAGCCATTGACAAGATGTTTTTACGTTATGTGGTGGCAAATTGGTGCCTCTGATAACGTCAAACCGCCAGATTTATTCCTAGGAACCACCCAAAATTGCACAGTTTGAATTAGAGGTTGGGCTTCACCGCATGACACGAGCACCGTGCGTGCTAACATTTTTTTTTTATATCTGAAAAACTGTTCCGCGCAAGTCGACATTTTTTTAGGGTGTGTTTTTGAAATGTTTCCCTGCAAAATGTATATTCTAATTTTTTTCTACTACCGGTGGTTTGATATACACAACTCCTTTTTTATCATTTTTTTCGACAACTTGACAAAACTTTTGATTTTGATATTTTTTTTCACAACTATGATATATGAAAACCTTTACAAAACTGGTGTTATTGGAAAGGCCGTTAAATATTCTGCATTTTGTGCTCCTGCAATTAGTGCCTAAATAATTTTTTAGCAGAAAAAAAAATGTTTTCTTGGACCCCCCAAAATTGGTCAATTTTCTGCGGTAGCGAAAGAGTTAACCAGTGATGTTTGCGCTAACACCTTACCAGTGATCTTTCATGGCGCACGCCTATCACGAATGTCATATCATCAGCAAACAGATCTTTGGGTTTCTTAAAGCGCCATTTGCGTCATGCCCCACTGGATGTCAAACTTCTCGCCTATAAATCTTTAATCCGAACTAAACTAGAATATGCGGCTCCCATATGGAGTCCGCACCAGCTATACCTGATCAATGAATTAGAATCGGTCCAAAACCGCGCCACTAGGTTCATTCATTCCTGATATTCATATGACATAAGCATATCATCCCTTAAACGCGAAAGTGGTCTTTCAAATCTTTCAGTGCGCCGCCGCATCACCGGCCTTTGTTTGCTACACAAGTTTTTCTACAGCCCTCTTAATCAAGCACCCTACATCGTCCCACCGACTCGCATATCTCACCGCACTGCCCACCCGTATCAAATTGCCCGTCCACATGCTCGCACTACTACTTTTTCTGTCTCTTTTTTCCCCCGTGTAGCAGTTGACTGGAATGGCCTTCCCTGTGACGTTCCGGCCATCACGTGTTCATCAACAGTTAAAGAGAAGGTCACCATGCACATTTCCATTTGACAACCTGTGTACATTTATCTGTAACCCACCCCTTATGTAATAACCCCTACATGGGGGTATTTAAGGTATTAAGGTGATGTGATAATGTGATGTAATGCACATATCCAATTTAGCTATCGCAAAAGTAATTGCAGTGGTCAGAGCAATAATGACATGACTGAGCGTTAACTAAAGCTTACTTTTAACAAAAGTGTGGCTAACACATTCAATAAGGCGACAGCTAACAAATTATTCAGGGTGGAATAATAATCTGATTCATGGTAGTAATAATTTTAAACTTCTTGACGCTGTTGTCGACCCCAGTGCCTCAAACACTAAAATCTCTGTAATAGAAGATAGCATGGGCCTTCTAAATGGGTTAGTCGAAGGCGTACGCACTCAGCAAGTGGAGATTTTTCAATCCAACAAGGCTCTGAAACTTGAAAACACCGCCGTGAAAGCCAGGGTTTCGGCCCTTGAGAGGTATTCAAGGATAAATAATGTCGAAGTGAAAGGCGTACCTGTCACCTGCTGAATTCTTGCCAGTACTTCAACAATTGACAACTTTGGACGTTTTGTAGTAGCTTCCGCCAGCCAAAGCATGGTAGGCGCTTTTTATGACATCCATGACCGGTAAGAATGCAAAGCAAACAAATAAAGAAGAAAAAGTTTTTGTGGAGCTGTAGTATAGCATCTGTTTATAAACGAGAAGGCGCACGTCCGAGTCCGGCCTGGGGGAATTGCTTTTTGTAGTTTTCGTAATTTTGGAAGATCTATCTCATTGTGATTTTTAATGATGTTTTTGTTTTGGTTATTACTATAATAAGAGATCCATTACTGTAGGATGGGTTGGATAGGTGTAATGCAACTTGTGTTCTGTGTCGTAGGGCTGGGTAGGATAGGAGGTTCATTGCTTCTATGCTGAATTTGGGTAGGTTATGATACGTTCGGTAGGGTGAAATAGTTTGGGTAGAGTACGTTAGGTTAGGTTTAGTTTGGTTAGGTTTCGTTGGGAGGTAGTAGCATTCAGCGAATTTTAGTCCCCCCGGCTTTATGAAAACTGCAGTGAACATTTTTAGGAAGTAATTGTCACTGTTACCTCGAGATTAGATGCAGCCAAATAAAAATCGACTACAAGTGGCCTAAGAATGCTGCTCATTAGTAGACAGTTCTTTAAATTTCTGTATAGTTTTTCGTTCTGTATTCCTATTCAACAAATTGATTTCCTTTATTAGACATGCCCATCGTGCCCATTTCTTTTCGTGCCCATTTCGTTTTACTCTTTTTCTCTTTAGTTATGATACGTGCTCCGCAAAAAAATTCCTCTGGCTGACCTAATTTGTCCGTGCGTTATGAATGTGTAACACCGGGTGCCCGCGTTTGTTATTACAGTGGTTTTTAAGAGTCGCCCACGTCCCATTCGTGTTCGCTGCATAGAAAGTTCCGCTCAAAGTTTTCAAGCTAAATGCTTTCTCGTTTCTTTTCGTTAATTGTTTTTTACCTCTTGCTTAATTGTTCAACCTGTTCGTTTCCTGTACTCCACCACAAACGGAATCCTGCTATTCTTTGCACGTCAATTAAACAATTGTGCGTGGATTTTGCACGAAGTTCTTGCAGAAAATTTGAGGAAGGACTGCATTTTACGAACACAATAGACTCGCGATATTTCAAACACGAAGAGACGTTGGGATTTTGTTTGACTTATCGGATGTTTGAATCATCGCAAGTCAACTGTACTTTCATTCAGGGTTGCGCCTTTATTATTACTTCGTGACTGGCAACCTTCCCTTCGCCTGAATGATATGACCGAATAACTAGATTACTAAGCGTTCTTAAAATCTTTTATAAGTCACAGCAGACTACAATCCTGTCTGTTGAGGTAGCGCTTCCAGGTGGCTTCCTGCGACAACACTGCTCTCTATGGTAGAAGCATGCGCTATATCCCACAGCGCACAAGTGTTCGCCGGCAGCGGATTCCGTTGGCGACTAATACGCATACTGCTAGAGCAGAGTCGACACGCCGGCCTAAGATGGGAACTACATAGTGTGAACGTTTATGTACTTCTAACAAATAAACAAACTGAGTTATTGGACACAGTGACGGTTCCTAAAAAACACTTTTCAACTGCATGCCCCATGGCACAATATTCACCTATGTCCATCGGTTATGCTATTTCGCAGATGAATCAGAACATCATCACGCCGTGATATTTTATTTCTCACAAACGCGAATTTAGGTGTGATATGTGCAGAAATTTAGACAACTGCGAAATTATGAGTGGCAATATTGCGCCGCTATCTTCACTGTTAGTTATATCCAGTTAGGTTGGGTTAAATAGTGTTTTTTGCCATGATCTATATTTTACTATTAGGCGCCTTTATTTCACGAATTATGTATTTTTACACCGATGCACCTCGTATTGCATGGCTGGCGCTGCTTCGGAATGTGGGAAATCTGTGCGAATGCGAGAGAGAAAGAGAGAGAGAGAGAGAGAGAGAGAGAGAGAGAGAGAGAGAGGAGAGATTAACTTTCATTATGAGCATCGTAATGTGGCGTGGGGTCCTCAGTCCAGCATCACACGGTGTGCATGCTTTCACAAATTTGTAACGCGTCTTTGTGTTGTTGTTTTCATATGTTGTTTTTATTTTGCAGGGAAGGTGTGTAACATGTATATTTCTTAGTGCGTAATTTCGCTTTGTTATTTTTTTGTTTCCTTTTTTCTTATATTTTGTTTTGCTAACTTCGTTATAATACGGTTGTGGGGAAATGGAAAACGTTACACTGTTCATGCACTGCGGGGTGCCTCGCAAGAAATACTTCGTTATAATACGGTTGTGTGGAAATGGAAAACGTTACACTGTTCATGCACTGCGGGGTGCCTCGCAAGAAATACTTCGTTATAATGCGGTTGTGTGGAAATGGAAAACGTTACACTGTTCATGCACTGCGGGGTGCCTCGCAAGAAATACTTCGTTATAATACGGTTGTGGGGAAATGGAAAACGTTACACTGTTCATGCACTGCGGGGTGCCTCGCAAGAAATACTTCGTTATAATACGGTTGTGTGGAAATGGAAAACGTTACACTGTTCATGCACTGCGGGGTGCCTCGCAAGAAATACTTCGTTATAATACGGTTGTGGGGAAATGGAAAACGTTACACTGTTCATGCACTGCGGGGTGCCTCGCAAGAAATACTTCGTTATAATACGGTTGTGGGCAAATGGAAAATGTTACACTGTTCATGCACTGCGGGGTGCCTCGCAAGAAATACTTCGTTATAATACGGTTGTGTGGAAATGGAAAACGTTACACTGTTCATGCACTGCGGGGTGCCTCGCAAGAAATACTTCGTTATAATACGGTTGTGGGGAAATGGAAAACGTTACACTGTTCATGCACTGCGGGGTGCCTCGCAAGAAATACTTCGTTATAATACGGTTGTGGGGAAATGGAAAACGTTACACTGTTCATGCACTGCGGGGTGCCTCGCAAGAAATACTTCGTTATAATGCGGTAGTGTGGAAATGGAAAACGTTACACTGTTCATGCACTGCGGGGTGCCTCGCAAGAAATACTTCGTTATAATACGGTTGTGGGGAAATGGAAAACGTTACACTGTTCATGCACTGCGGGGTGCCTCGCAAGAAATACTTCGTTATAATACGGTTGTGGGGAAATGGAAAACGTTACACTGTTCATGCACTGCGGGGTGCCTCGCAAGAAATACTTCGTTATAATACGGTTGTGGGGAAATGGAAAACGTTACACTGTTCATGCACTGCGGGGTGCCTCGCAAGAAATACTTCGTTATAATACGGTTGTGGGGAAATGGAAAACGTTACACTGTTCATGCACTGCGGGGTGCCTCGCAAGAAATACTTCGTTATAATACGGTTGTGTGGAAATGGAAAACGTTACACTGTTCATGCACTGCGGGGTGCCTCGCAAGAAATACTTCGTTATAATACGGTTGTGGGGAAATGGAAAACGTTACACTGTTCATGCACTGCGGGGTGCCTCGCAAGAAATACTTCGTTATAATACGGTTGTGTGGAAATGGAAAACGTTACACTGTTCATGCACTGCGGGGTGCCTCGCAAGAAATACTTCGTTATAATGCGGTTGTGTGGAAATGGAAAACGTTACACTGTTCATGCACTGCGGGGTGCCTCGCAAGAAATACTTCGTTATAATACGGTTGTGGGGAAATGGAAAACGTTACACTGTTCATGCACTGCGGGGTGCCTCGCAAGAAATACTTCGTTATAATACGGTTGTGTGGAAATGGAAAACGTTACACTGTTCATGCACTGCGGGGTGCCTCGCAAGAAATACTTCGTTATAATACGGTTGTGGGGAAATGGAAAACGTTACACTGTTCATGCACTGCGGGGTGCCTCGCAAGAAATACTTCGTTATAATACGGTTGTGGGGAAATGGAAAACGTTACACTGTTCATGCACTGCGGGGTGCCTCGCAAGAAATACTTCGTTATAATACGGTTGTGTGGAAATGGAAAACGTTACACTGTTCATGCACTGCGGGGTGCCTCGCAAGAAATACTTCGTTATAATACGGTTGTGGGGAAATGGAAAACGTTACACTGTTCATGCACTGCGGGGTGCCTCGCAAGAAATACTTCGTTATAATACGGTTGTGGGGAAATGGAAAACGTTACACTGTTCATGCACTGCGGGGTGCCTCGCAAGAAATACTTCGTTATAATGCGGTTGTGTGGAAATGGAAAACGTTACACTGTTCATGCACTGCGGGGTGCCTCGCAAGAAATACTTCGTTATAATACGGTTGTGGGGAAATGGAAAACGTTACACTGTTCATGCACTGCGGGGTGCCTCGCAAGAAATACTTCGTTATAATACGGTTGTGTGGAAATGGAAAACGTTACACTGTTCATGCACTGCGGGGTGCCTCGCAAGAAATACTTCGTTATAATGCGGTTGTGTGGAAATGGAAAACGTTACACTGTTCATGCACTGCGGGGTGCCTCGCAAGAAATACTTCGTTATAATACGGTTGTGGGGAAATGGAAAACGTTACACTGTTCATGCACTGCGGGGTGCCTCGCAAGAAATACTTCGTTATAATACGGTTGTGTGGAAATGGAAAACGTTACACTGTTCATGCACTGCGGGGTGCCTCGCAAGAAATACTTCGTTATAATACGGTTGTGGGGAAATGGAAAACGTTACACTGTTCATGCACTGCGGGGTGCCTCGCAAGAAATACTTCGTTATAATACGGTTGTGGGGAAATGGAAAACGTTACACTGTTCATGCACTGCGGGGTGCCTCGCAAGAAATACTTCGTTATAATACGGTTGTGGGGAAATGGAAAACCTTACACTGTTCATGCACTGCGGGGTGCCTCGCAAGAAATACTTCGTTATAATACGGTTGTGTGGAAATGGAAAACGTTACACTGTTCATGCACTGCGGGGTGCCTCGCAAGAAATACTTCGTTATAATACGGTTGTGGGGAAATGGAAAACGTTACACTGTTCATGCACTGCGGGGTGCCTCGCAAGAAATACTTCGTTATAATACGGTTGTGGGAAATGGAAAACGTTACACTGTTCATGCACTGCGGGGTGCCTCGCAAGAAATACTTCGTTATAATACGGTTGTGTGGAAATGGAAAACGTTACACTGTTCATGCACTGCGGGGTGCCTCGCAAGAAATACTTCGTTATAATGCGGTTGTGTGGAAATGGAAAACGTTACACTGTTCATGCACTGCGGGGTGCCTCGCAAGAAATACTTCGTTATAATACGGTTGTGTGGAAATGGAAAACGTTACACTGTTCATGCACTGCGGGGTGCCTCGCAAGAAATACTTCGTTATAATGCGGTTGTGTGGAAATGGAAAACGTTACACTGTTCATGCACTGCGGGGTGCCTCGCAAGAAATACTTCGTTATAATACGGTTGTGGGGAAATGGAAAACGTTACACTGTTCATGCACTGCGGGGTGCCTCGCAAGAAATACTTCGTTATAATACGGTTGTGTGGAAATGGAAAACGTTACACTGTTCATGCACTGCGGGGTGCCTCGCAAGAAATACTTCGTTATAATACGGTTGTGGGGAAATGGAAAACGTTACACTGTTCATGCACTGCGGGGTGCCTCGCAAGAAATACTTCGTTATAATACGGTTGTGGGGAAATGGAAAACGTTACACTGTTCATGCACTGCGGGGTGCCTCGCAAGAAATACTTCGTTATAATACGGTTGTGGGGAAATGGAAAACCTTACACTGTTCATGCACTGCGGGGTGCCTCGCAAGAAATACTTCGTTATAATACGGTTGTGTGGAAATGGAAAACGTTACACTGTTCATGTGCACTGCGGGGTGCCTCGCAAGAAATACTTCGTTATAATACGGTTGTGGGGAAATGGAAAACGTTACACTGTTCATGCACTGCGGGGTGCCTCGCAAGAAATACTTCGTTATAATACGGTTGTGGGGAAATGGAAAACGTTACACTGTTCATGCACTGCGGGGTGCCTCGCAAGAAATACTTCGTTATAATACGGTTGTGTGGAAATGGAAAACGTTACACTGTTCATGCACTGCGGGGTGCCTCGCAAGAAATACTTCGTTATAATACGGTTGTGTGGAAATGGAAAACGTTACACTGTTCATGCACTGCGGGGTGCCTCGCAAGAAATACTTCGTTATAATACGGTTGTGTGGAAATGGAAAACGTTACACTGTTCATGCACTGCGGGGTGCCTCGCAAGAAATACTTCGTTATAATACGGTTGTGGGGAAATGGAAAACGTTACACTGTTCATGCACTGCGGGGTGCCTCGCAAGAAATACTTCGTTATAATACGGTTGTGGGGAAATGGAAAACGTTACACTGTTCATGCACTGCGGGGTGCCTCGCAAGAAATACTTCGTTATAATACGGTTGTGGGGAAATGGAAAACGTTACACTGTTCATGCACTGCGGGGTGCCTCGCAAGAAATACTTCGTTATAATACGGTTGTGTGGAAATGGAAAACGTTACACTGTTCATGCACTGCGGGGTGCCTCGCAAGAAATACTTCGTTATAATACGGTTGTGGGGAAATGGAAAACGTTACACTGTTCATGCACTGCGGGGTGCCTCGCAAGAAATACTTCGTTATAATACGGTTGTGGGGAAATGGAAAACGTTACACTGTTCATGCACTGCGGGGTGCCTCGCAAGAAATACTTCGTTATAATACGGTTGTGTGGAAATGGAAAACGTTACACTGTTCATGCACTGCGGGGTGCCTCGCAAGAAATACTTCGTTATAATACGGTTGTGGGGAAATGGAAAACGTTACACTGTTCATGCACTGCGGGGTGCCTCGCAAGAAATACTTCGTTATAATACGGTTGTGTGGAAATGGAAAACGTTACACTGTTCATGCACTGCGGG